>NC_088098.1:25412700-25437700 GCF_036370855.1 Dromaius novaehollandiae
ACAATGCATGACTTCCTTATAGCTAGAGGAGACAACAAAACTAGTATCCAACAATGCCGCAATACACAGTAATTGATAAAACAAGTTCACTTTTTAATAGTGAATATTATAAAATAATAAAGAACAAGACATACCGCTTGATTCTCCTTGCAAAGTTAACCCTGCTGTAAAGAATTAAAAATGCAAGTTGAGCCTAATCTCTTATGTCTCACTGTTGCAATATATCTAAGCACACACATGAGATCTGGAAACCCCTAAGGTGAGTTGAGGTCACACAGCTCCTGCCTCAGTTAGGGCAGAATTTGTCACACTTTACAGAATTTGAATATACATAATAGAAGCCCCAGCCAATAGGTTGCTTTAGTTTCCATCTAATTTAAACTACATTTGTTCTTATTTGTTGGGAAGATATGGTTCAAGGGGATGTGAAGCTACTTTTAGTCATTTAAAATGACTTTTATCACCAAAAGAATGCTTGAGTATTGTCTTCTGGAATGGTGAGAAAACCCAGATTTAAAAGACTTTTATTCATTCTTTTTTAAGGCATTACAAGTATTTGTGTGTCTTGAGATAGAAGCGCCTTCTGAAAATATGTTTTTTTACTTCATATTTTTTCAAGCATGTATAAGAATTGAAGAGACTCTTTTAACTGCATTTAAGCCTAAAATTTCAGATTGTCCCTTCAGAATTATAAATGACTATGAGTTTTTGATGGACATCCTCCATGTCTTTAGTCATGATATGATGCCATCTTCATCACCTCCACATGATGCTGGAACAGTATTAATTACAATATTCTGTCCCCTACTTTGTTCCCAAGAGATTGCATTTTGTGCTCTGGTGTATCTAGCAGATTCCTTCATTGCTCTGCTTTCCTTTCTGCATTTATAAAATTCTGACTACAGAACTTTTATTTCTCCCAGATGAGCTCAGTTCCTTTAGGGTGGTGCCTAGGTTTTTTTTATTACATTTTTGTGGTACTGTACAAACTGTACAAACCAGGAGGACATCAAGAAACATCCATTAAAAATGCACTATACGTTTTAAGATATTAGTTCTTCCTGTGCCATATTTTTTAAGAACCTCCTGTTTTGTTTGGACAGTTAAAAGGTCATTTTGATCACTAATTTGTGGAAGAGATAATAGCTTAGATGATTAATTAGGACACAAACATTTTTATTTTGTCAACTGTACTTTCCTCCAGATCAACAGTAAATCAAGATCAAAATCCAGCAGTTCAGTTCTCTATGCAAAAAAAAAAAAAAAGTTTTTTTTTGCCAGTAGCCTAGGAGCACAGCTCACAGAAAACCCTGACATACTGATACCTCTTTCTGGAATTCCTGAAAAGGAATAGCAACACATAAGCTCTTGATACTAACATTTCTCTCAACTTTAGAATTTGTTCTTTGGAATCAAAGTTGAGGCATGCCGGTATGTGATTTAAAGGACCTTACATTTCTAATACTTTCTTATGTGCATCCTGAGAAGGAAGCCCCAGGACTACATAAAAAACAGCTATGAAAGCAAAAACACATACTCACCTTTTTTACCATAAGTAAAATTGGATTTGAGCACCTGTCTGTTTAATTTCTTAAAATTTTCTTATCTTGAAGATTTTCCGTATAAGAATGATACATCCCAAGATATTTGTGGTATATAGAAGGCCAAATATTGAGATTGGTATGTTGCATTATGCAACTAATATGAAAAAATAACATGTATATCTCTGTGTTTTTAAAAAGATACGTATGTATGTATATTTAAATATATTTATTTGTAAACTTTCGCAGTATCGCTTCGGTATACAGTGGGCGCAGTGTACAGGGGACAAATGCCCATGTGAATTGCTGAGTATTTAAACATAAATTCTGAAGAAATAAATGCATATGTCTTGTCTTTTCATTAACAGCTATAATACTCAAAGGCTAATAACAGTTCATAGCTTATTGATTTCTGACTTCTGATGGAACCTTATTTATCTACTATATAATTGAAATCTAAATTTTAACTAAGATTAGTGTGGTTCCTTGACGGTCCAATCCTAGGTCCAGAATGAGTCAGTATTTTTATTATTGACGTAGGGGATAGAGAACATGGTTTTTAATTTGATAGATGACAACAAAATGAGAGGCAATACAAGTGCATTGGTGAAGAGGATTAGTTTCAAATAGGTGAGCTACTGGAGAAAATCCAGGATAGAAGTTTAGACAACATTGTCATCTGAAGGAAGGATGAAGGAAATTTCTCTTTTACCTGGTTTAACAGGATAACATGATAACAAATAAGCAAAAGATAATAAGCAAAGAGGGATGGTCTTAGATTCTGCTAGGGAAACTCAGGTCAGACACTGGAGTTAAGAAATAGTAAAGACAGTGAAGCATTGGATGGGGTTGCTTGGAGAGCCTTGGCGTCCCCATCGTTAGAGGCCTTTATGAGCAGGTTAGATGGACACCTGTGAAAAATTAGTTATGTCATCGCTAATTATTTGGTAGGACAAAGGGATGATGAGGTAAAGTTTTCTTCCCTTTTTGTTCAACACTGTATTATTACTATGTCATGTCCAAACATCCTCATCAGAATAGCTGTGTCATGTTAAACAAGTGCTGCCAAACTATACCTCTAACAGAGCTCGAGACTAACAACACACTGTAACGCACAGGATGTGAAGAGATGCCTCCAGCAGTAACAAAAATAAAATATGGCAGGGCTGAATCACTTCAAAGAGCTTTCTGGTAAAGATATAAGTAAATGAGTATAGTCATTTCCGTGGGTCAGCTCCTTTAAAATTGGGGGATCTACTGTTACAAGAGAGAACTTTTCTTGTACCCCATCACTTTCAAAATTAAACTCCCTGTGAGAGGCCTTTCTGATATAAAAGAAGGATCCTAATGAGTTGCAGAGCTGCCAGCTCACCTCAGTGCACTACTTTTTCCTTTCTCACAGTTCACATAACATGAAGTTCCTCTATCTCCACAGCTGCCTCAAACATTCACTCTTCTGCATGCCATAAGGGTTTCCAGCGTGCTTTACAGACACACTGAGATTTTTCTCTCCCTTCTGGACACTGGCATACTACAACTTCCAGTCCTCATGTTTTCAGCTGTATACTATATCCTTAAGGACATCATCATTTATAACATTTAACTGGAACAACTGCCAGGTGCCAGGAGACAGGTAACAGTTGCTGGACACTTATGGAGGCCTTGTGAAGACTGTTTGTAGGCTGCTGGAGAGGGCTTTTGAGGCTTCAAAGGAAAAAGAAAGATAACAGGACAGGCAGCTGACGGATAAATATATACCAGGAAGGACTGTATAAAGTAACTTCCAAATATTTAGAAATGAAGCCGAATTCCCAAAGCCTACAGTCACTTGTCTGATACAAGGTGAACTTGTCTTTGAGTTTGGCACAAGATTAGCCTGAGCCTTGGGAAAAACTTGCTCAGTATAATAGCTACTAAAATCCTACTAAAATCAAGGCAATGGCAACAAAACAAGTGTTACATTCAACTTTTAAGCAGCAGAACGTGTGCTGCTGCTGACAAGAAAACAACCAGATCCTGTAACTGAGTACATGACTTCTTAATTAAATTGAGTTGAGCTGGTGTCAACAAGGAGAAAAGATACTTGATACAATATTCTCAAATATGGATAGCATGTTTTCTACAGAGGTTTCAAGTCACATCAGTTTTAATGTAAGGCGATACTGAACCCAGCAAAACAGCAATGAGAAAGCAGGACAACAAAATATAAATAATTCCAACTAGGTTTGAATTAGTTTAGTAGAAATCCATGTGCTCACTCCAGATTTTGAACAGAAAATACTATTTTCCTTGGAAAAAAATTGAAGTCAGACAATACCTTTGTAACAATAACAATCTGCATTGAGTTCCAAAAGAGAACCTGCGTGCTTCCCTTCTACCAAAACAGACAAATAACAATTTTAGTTTCTCTGTATTTCTTTCAATTAGCTTAGCTTATTTCTCATTTGGATATGTTAAAAAAAAAGAAAGAAAACAAAAAAGAAAAAAGCAAGCAAAGTTAACAAAAAAGGGTTGTGCGTTTAATTCTGAAAGCAGCCGGGATAGCTCTACAAGCTCTCCAAGGTGCTCAGTGGAACAAATTCCAGTTCAGATATGGGTCCTCTGAACACCCTTAACACCGTCTTAAATGTCCTGGTAAAATCATGTAAGGGAAAGTGCTGTGGGATGTGATGATCAAGACAGAGATATAATTTCTCAGACAGTTAAGTCAATGTAATGGTAGGCACTGAAAAAAGACTCTGCCTTTGGCTTTGTATTGAAGAGGTAGTACACATCAAGAGAGAAAAGCTGCCTGGGATGATGTGTTTAGTGTGAGTTTTGTAGCCAAGCATATGGTCTGCAGCAAGTCATGTAATTTTTGAAGATTTTTCAGTGTGTTTTATATATGGGTTACAATAATCAGTCTAAAATCCAGGGCAATTTTTTTTCCCTACGTTGCAGCTGGAAGTATTTTTTATTGCTATGGTGACTTAGGCACCCAGTAACACCAGGGAGTTTCTTACTCGGGTATCCAATAGCACAAAGGGCAACAAATTACATAATGTCTTGAAATCCCTCCCAGGCTTATTTCCCATGCAACTATGATTTTGATACTGCTGATGCACTGGGTTTCCTGGTGATTTCTTGTAGAATAAGAATGACAAAGCTTCTGGAGCTGAGCTGAAGAAAAAGTTCTCCCAAGGGAATCTTTGTGACTGAACAATTTCTAAGTCTGAATTTTTTTTTTAGAGATGGGGCAGAGCATATGTTGTATGAGAATCTATGCTAATTATTTCTTCTAAGGTTTTGTTTGCTTGTTAAAGTAATAGAGGTTTTTAAAAGTTAGAAAAAATATAAAATTAAGTAGCTCCCAAAGAACTTTAACCTTCTCCCAAACTAAATGATGGGACAACTTGATACAGTTCCACATTTCCAGTGTAACCTTTTATGTTAGACACTTGCAATTTCTGTTTCCATTTATACTTATTGCTGACACTAGCCTCAATTCTTTCTTGCTGTAGGCATCCTGAATTACAAGTATAATTTTCTTTTCAGTGACATATAGTATTCTGTGTACTCCTTGAGAGAAGATATTAAAAGAGCCACAGCTACAGAATTCTTCAACCTATAGAAGTCTGAAATTTCGTAAATCCAAGTCAGCAGGGCAGACTACTAAAGCACATAGAATACTGTGGCTGAAGTAATTCTTTCTGCATATTTCTATATTTTAGTGTTTGAAGAACATTTTCAATCTTTATCTCAAGCATCTTCGCTTTCCTAAGACTATTCCGTGTTAATATCAAACATTTTATAAAATATTTTCCCAATTTAACCTGTTGAAACACATATTATTTAAACCTTTTTATTTTTTGACTTATTTTTAAAGCTGTGAAATTCTTTAGAGTTTTTTAAGGAAACATTTTTCACCAAATATTTTTGGTGAAATAATTATCACTGTTGTACAGAGGTATTCATTGGTCTGTTTGGCTTTTTTTCTAGTAGACCTAGACTAGTAGCACCTAGGCAAACAGATGGAGACAAATCCTACAGTATTTTAACACAGCTACTTCCATTCAGTATATTATTTTGTCTCTTTACAATTTCATGCTATTATAAAAAAATATTTTTCTTAAGTAGAGGTGAACTGTTTATTGACGTGAACATGTGTAGCCATTTAGGAAGATACTAATCCAAATATTGAGAAAGGGAAGAAAGCGTATTAGATGAGTAATTAAATACAAATTCAGTAATGCTACAACTGTCACAGAATCCATTATTATTTTTTCTTGAGCACCAGGAATCACTTCCCCCATGTATTTATCACATATAATGAAATGTTGAAGAAGTGCTATTATTTCTAGGTAAAATATGCCTGTATGTAAATCTCTAGCTTCAAGCAAAAACGGGAGGAAGGCTCTATTGTTCTGTCCTCCTCTCACGCGGCTGTAGGTACGTCACCTCATCGCACTGAGGACGGGACAAAGCAACAACATCCTGTTGGAAGAAGACTGGAAATTTCATGCCTGGAAAAGCACTGCTCCTCAGTGGGGGCTTTTCTTGATGTGCTTTTCCAACCTGCTAATTTTGAATGACACCCTTTCCAGCCTGGGCCATTGGAGAGCCATGTTCAGGAGAAAAAGGAAAACAGCAGCCTTCACTCAATTGCAGTGTGGGGGCACAAGGAATAACTTCAAGACAGATTTCTTCTCGTTTTTATCTTACTCATCACAAGGGAGTTCAAGCTTACCATGGTGGAGCTGGGAGTTGCACTGACTTGGTCCTAAGAGGGAAAGGAAGTGCAACAGATCTAGCTGTCAGCATGGCAGACACATCTGCAGACTCTAACAGCAGATAGGAGACGTGTGCACTAGAATAACTGATGAATCACTGGTGATCAATGGTCACATGGTGCCTCTGGCATGTCAAGTAAGATGAGAGCAAGAATGAGTTTTGGTAAATCTACCACTGTCTTTACAAACTGCAAGACTAGAGACTTGATTTCCTATTTATAATATATTAGGTGTTTATATTTATATTCGGTTTTATCAGTCACTGCAGAAGAAACCAGTGTTCTTGGTATCTTCTCCTTACCATTTTAAGATTAAAAAGTGAGTCCTCGGGAAAAATAAATAAATAAATAAATCACAAACCCCATCATTAGCAGCTGCACAAGACTAGTCTTGTATATTCAACTTTGTAGAATGTAACAAAAGAAAAGATGCAAATTCAGTTGTTGCTATTTGTAATATCCATCCCTTCAGTGAGCACCTGATACAACTTTACTGGCATCTGTAACACAAAATCCAGAGCATCTTTTTCCTCAAGCATGTTGCTAAGAATTTGCTTCTGCTCACTCTCTCATTGTTTTGTCTTAAGGGAAACACACTCACTTTAGGGAAAGAACCTCAGGTCATCTCCAGGCCAACCTCCTGCCCAAAGCAGGCTCAGATCAGGTTGCTCAGGGATTTATCCAGACTAGTCTTGAAAGCCTCTAAGGATGGAAACTGCCCAATGGCCTGGAGCAACCTGTTCTACTACCTGACTATCCTCATGGGGAAGAAGTTCTCTTTATACCCAGTCTGAACCTCTGAAGCTCTTGTTTTAACTTATGCCCGTTGTCCCTCAGCCTATCACCATGCCCCAAAGTGAAGAGCCTGGCTCCGTCTTGATAACCTCCTCGTATGTACTGGCAGGCTGCTGCTAGGTCCCCCCGAAGCCACCTCTCCTCCAGACTGAGCAAGCCCAGGTCCCTCAGCCTCTCCTCACAGGGCAAGTGCCTCAGCCCCCGACCATCTTGGTGGCCTCTGCTGAATCTGCTCCAGTTTATTGACGACTTTCTTGTATTTGAGGGCCCAAAACTGGGCACAGTATTCTAGATGTGGTCTAATGATTGCTGAGTAGAGAGGGATAATCACTTCCCTCAATCTACTGCCTTTGCTCCCCTTAATACAGCCCAGGATGCCCTTAGATGCCAGGGCACCCTGCTGCCTCATGTCTCTTCCAAGACCTTGGCCTTCTCAGCAGAGCTGCTCCATGGGTGCATTGTTGCAAGGTTTTTTCTTCCCAGTGCAAAGTCCCTGTTGGTCCAGTCCTGCTCTATTCAGGTCCCTCTGAATGGCAGCCCTGCCCTTAAGCATATCAACTGTTCCTCTCAATTTGGTGTCATCTGCAAACTTGAGAATGCTCTCCATCCTCCAGGGCATTGATAAATATGTTAAACAGGACAGGTCCCAGGATATCCTTATATTCCAGGAGAAATCAAGGAACACCATATCCTACCAAGGTATGGCAAATGGAAGCCCAGAATAAAAGGCAAGAACAACTACTAATTAGCTGTGAAGATCTATCATGAACATAGCAGAAAAAAGCTACTTTGAGTGGTGATGTATCTGTAATACAGGAGCCGAGGGCAACAGCAAGGAGATGCACGTTGTTACCTGAAAATTTGAACGAAGTGACCATATAGTGTTATTTTAAAGAAAAGAATATGTCACAAGCAATACCAAGTGTCTGAAAAGGAGGACTAAAGGGATTGAGAAGGCAATCTAATGCCAAAAATCCCCCCAGGAAAGAAAAAGTTATCTGTATCTTTTGGAATTTAGGGGAACATAGATAGCAGGGACTACTAAGAACTTACACTTCTATTAGGAAAAAAAAAAAAGTTCAAAAAATCACTTACAAACTAATTGGGTAACAGGGCATTCCCAATTATTCGTGCCATAACAGAGCACTTGTATTGCACAAATAAAAAGGTTCCAGATTTTTTTTTAATTTTGCTGATGTTGTAGACTGCTAAGACTGTACAGATTTTCAAAGACTGTATACAAAGATTTCAGATCTGAGAGAATTCTTTGTCTTACCTGGAAAGAAAAAAAGATTTTTAAGAAATAAAATTGAGAAATAGGGCTCGAAGCTGCCACAAGAAATATCAGAGGGGAATTAAGAGTGACTGGGAGTGATCTGAAGTCAGAATGAGGAATAAGGGCAAGCCAAAGACACAAAGACAAATGATTTCTTGGAATGAAAGTTCTGCCACTGATAAAACTAGTTAGATGAAGGAGGAGTAAACACTTACTTCATAACATGAATGAAGGCTAACAGTGAGAATTTTCCAAGATTCTCTACTGAATCGATACTTTGAATATAATTATTAATAAATACCCCAGAAGAAGATATAAACACAGGTAACAACATAATATATTAGATTAGTCATATCTAAAATGAATTTTGACAAAACTAACAAAGCTATGTACCTGACAACCCATGGCAGATCAATTTGATTTAGAGAAATACAAGAAAGAAAATAAACTACTTGTGTATCTTTTTACTCTGGCCACTCAGGAAAATGGTAAATATTTCAGTAACCTCTCTGCTTAAGAGGTTAAAAACCAGTATGTTAAAACTAAACTAGGAGAGAATAATGATAGTGAAAATAATATAAAACACACATATTTTTGTGGTATGCCCTTACTTTAACTATTGTGTTCAATACTTGATTACTTTTCAGTTATTACTCACCCATCTTAAAAGCAATATAGCAGAAACCAAGAGAGGAACAACAAAAATGATCTATGGCATGGTAAACATATCTGTAGGAGGAAACATTAAGTATGATAGGAGTGCTTTGGATAGATTTAATCTAGCTGCCATTGAAGTCAACGCAGAAGCAGCAGTGGCAATTATGACTAAAAGTGGCACACTAGAAATAGGCAAATAAGCAAAATATAGGAAAAAAGTCAAATGCTCATACTTCTTTACCCTTACTTGTAATTAAAAGTCACCAAATCTATTATAGCATCTTGTGTGATCATTTTATCACTACAGTCCTCCCACTTCTAATTTCTCCTTATGATACAAAGACACAGGGCTACTGCTAAAGAAAAGTTTAAAAAGTCCTAAGTTATACATCTCACTGGCAGAATATTTTTTTAATACAATTAAAATACATAAGCGCTCAAGAATTCTGACACTTTATCTGCTGTTACTCTACAGGAAAACGTTTTAACAGATACTGACCCTCATACCATAGAAGCAAGCCAGCCCTTAATTCATAGAGTAGGAAAAAACCTCTCCAGGTCAGGTCATTGAACAATTATCTATGGGCAGGTATACAGGTTTTCCTCAAAAGCATAAGTTATGGGCTGCTGAATTACCAATAACTAAGTATATGTTGACAGTGGCCAGCATTAGCACAGTGAGGCTGCATCTGACCCAACCTGATAAGCTTGGACTGTGCTGCACTACGCAAGCTTGCTGCTCCAAACTTTTCTAGCTTAGGCACCATGTCCTATTCTATATCATAGGTGCCTCCTAACTCATGGATAATTCTGTGCTGCTTATCCTCAAAATATGCCAATAAATTTGTTCCTACAATGGCTGCAGATACGATGTTCCGGCTCTTCTTTCCTTATCAAATTGGTCCTGCCCAAGCCAAGCACACCAAACTGGTTCACTTAAGTTAGAGACAGCTAACATTTGCAGTTCCTATTCTAAGCAAAATTCAAAAAGGACTTTGGTGGCACATCAGAATGGAAAGTAAAACATGTCAAACTTTTTGCAGAACTTCATCCTTATAATAATCATTCTGGTCTTGAAAAAATGTTGAAGATTTAAAAATCAAAACCAAATATATACATATGGCCGCTCTCTTGCTTTCAAATTTGTACAAATAAAAAAGCAATTTTTAGAGAGTAAAGCAATTAAGTAACTGACAGATTTGTTGAAGCCCCCATGAAAATTTCATTTCCCTTTAAGCAACCCCCCCCCCCAAATCTTAGATATCTTTCATAAACAAATGGGTGATGAAAACTTACAGATTTATTTCTTAAATTATTACACTGACACATTATTACATTAATGACTAGGTCTTTATGAATGTTTTTTAACCTGACAAGAAAATGCCAAGTCAATAAATAGGCATCGATATATTTTCAGCTATGAAAGTTAAAAATACTCACTGAAAAACAGTCATATGAAATCTTTGAGCTAAAGAAAAGATTTTACTGGAAAACTGACGTATTAGTAATATATTTTCTTTAAATTTCAAATGAGGCACAATCAGCCCTTCTTAAGGGATCAGAATTTTTCGGAATCAAGTTCTGATTAAGATGACCACCTCAATTTTCCTGAATCTAGTGACCGTTACTAAAATTCTCAGCCTTGACATTGGCTTGCTCCCTTTGGTGCCTAAACAAATGTATTTTTTTCTGTGATATAACCACAAAAAAGTAGGAACTTGACTAGAAATTAGCTTAGGGCACAGGCCTCTAAAGTCTTTCAAATCCTCAACTGCGTGTAGTTCAAACGTCAAAAGTTAACATGTTAAGCAAATAGAAGGATTAGGCAGAAAGAGCACAGGAATTTTTAAGAAAAAAATCTAAAGGAAAATGACAAAGTACCAGAGATTTGAGGGTCTGAATACTTTTTAGGTTGTTGAAGCAACATCCAAAAAGAGCAAGCCAGAAAACAACACAGCATATGAAAAGAGGGTATGAGTTGGGCATGCTCAATAATATCTGATGGTTAGGAATTTTTAAAAATTGCTTCTTTTATACAGAAATTTAACAGCAACAACTAAATATCTCGGTGCTATTTGATGAGTAGAGCAGGTAAATGTTCTCTGTGCAAAAACTGGAAAGCTATTCAAGCATCCAGGAAAAGCTGAGGAAAAATTTGGACTGCACTATGTGTATTTTCATATACCACAATATACCTACAGGCTATGTAAAGCTTTTTTCTATTTCTGCTGAAAACTTTTACATCTGTAAAGACTCTGCTGTCTTGAGAAGCATACAGCTAATCACATAGATAGCGTGGGACAACAATGCTAAAAATAATTTCCTTTTACTAACATTTCCAGCACACTTCTGTCAGATTTCATAAGCTAATCATCAACATTTTTCCACCTTGGCACCTAAAAATTTTGTTCTGATCAAGCAACAAGGGATTAAATAGCACTGCACTTACAGCCAGGCCTAGAAATAGTTTTCTTTCCCTGCAACAATTCTTTACAAAAAAATGTTAATTCACAGGTATGTTTGACGGTTGTATTTCAAAACTTTCCATGTGATGTTACCACTATGTTTCTTTTTCCTATGCTAAGTTTCTTGGAGCATTGCTTTTTATTTTATTTTTCTAACGGTTGAATGCTGGGACTTGAAGTGATGACTAGTTTTGCCTGCCAGGACAACTCTGGGGAATGGCCTGCCCTTCAGTCTGCTTTTTGCTGTATAGCTGATGACAGCATTTAACAAGTAGAATTGTATGTCACACTCGGCAGGGACAAATGGGTCAAACTGACCTGTGTAGGACTGTCTGCACTGAGCCCTAGCTGACATTTCTTGCATTAGTTGAATCTTATACTCACTATATATTTTTCTTCAAGGCCAAGGTTCATTCAATCTTAAAAGTAATAGTGCTTAAAGATATTTAGCTATGACAGCTGTTCCAGATTACAAAGTAAATGCACTTGGACAATCTCAGCTAGCATCTAGTGAGAAATGGCATACCTGAAAAAAATCACCTTTTTCAGATTTATCGTAAGAATCACAGAAAATAGGGTTGGAAGGGATCTCTAGAGGTCATATAGCCTCTGTGCCTTCATCCTCTTTTCCCTCCCCCAAAGTAGGATCATTTATTCCTAAACCACTTCTGACAGATGTTTCTCCAATCTGTTCTTAGAAGCCTCCAGTAACAGAGGTTCCACAGTCTAAGTATCTATTCCAGCACTTAATTATTTTCCAGTCAGAAAGTTTCTCCTTTTCCCAGTGTCTAGCCTAACCCACACCCTTGCTGAAATATTAATCAATTATTTCTTGCCCCATTTCCAATGGACACACACAAGTTCATTCCCATCTTCTCTGTACCAGCTTTCTGAAGACTGTCATCATCTCTGCCCTCAGTTTCTCTCTTCTCAGCTAACAAATCTAATATTTTTAATCCTTAATATTACCGACATATGATGCAAAGCCAAGGGGAAGAGAACAGTTTATAGCTAGAAGACGGCAATTGCCCATTGATCCCATCTTCTCTTGAAGGATGACACTGGGCCCAACATACAAATAAGTCCCAAAATGATGTGGCCAAGTCAGCTTTATAAGAGCCTGGTGTCTCACTTGCCCCCCACAGCTGTTCTGTTTGGCAGATGATGCAGTTCCAACCTAGGAGTCTACTTGTATTCTTTGAGAGTTATGTGTGGCTTAGGAGTCATAGACTCGTCACCCTGATTATATAAGCCATGAAGGTTTGGTTTTTTTTTTTTTTTTAATCACCCTTGTTCCCCTGGACTTTCTCTAAATTTGTCACACCATTTTTGAAGGGTATTGTCTAAGGTGTTCTCCAGCTGAACTTTATCAGAAGAACATGGTTGGAGTGGAAAGATTACTTTTACAAAGAACATTCCTGTTTATACATCCAGCTATGCTTTCAAAACCCCATACCCTTTGTGAGCACATATCCCATTAGTGATCTACAATTCGTAGTGTCTTTTCTTAAGAATGACTGCTTATCCAGTCATAACCACCTCATATTTACACCTTATACGTAACACTTCAGACTTGTTCTAACTTTTCTCAGAACATTTCACCAGATTGTTAACAATATGTGAATAGTAATCATGCCTTCTAAAGGCTTACATCCCCCTCCCATTCTTATGCTTTTACAAATTTAAGGTTTGGATGTGAAGAGGAAAACATGGCTGAAGAATAGGGCATATACGCATGGCCTCGGCAAGAGAACACAAGTGCTTTCTACCTGCAGACTGAGTTGATTAGGGCATATCTGAGAAATCAAGGAGCCTAGGTTAATATAGCCTGCCTCTTAGCATATTTTGGCTGGTAGTTAACCCAGACTTCTGCTTCACACAGCAGTATGTTCCAGCCTAATGAAATATGCACAGTGTAATACCTTATTCATTACAGCATCTGTAAATATCCAACTACAAAATAAAAAATACATGTTTGAAATTATAATTACAGCAGCTCCAGTTGGATACAAAAGCATAATCATTTCTTTCAAGATGTCATAAATAAAAGAATATGCATAGCAACAGAACACTGTACTTGATGGGTGCTTATCTCAAGGTATTTCACTGTTACCAGTGCATGGTTTCACTGTAGGTATATTAAACGAAAAGATCAGTCTAATGCCAACCTGACTGTGTCAAACACTTCACTGAAGAAAGTATTCAAGTAATATACAGCTTTCATTCAAATTGCACCTAAAGATATTTTTCAAAATTAAGCAGTTCAGTCACTAACTAAAGCTTGTAAGAGTGAGTGAGTGAGTGAGTGAGTGAGTGAGTGAGTGAGTGTGTGTGTGTGTGTGTGTGTGTGTGTGTGTATATAAAGTCTTTTTTTGTCTTACCTTTGTACAGCATTTATCATAATACGCCCCCCAGTCCATCCTCTAATATCGTGCTATAATAATAAACCACAACAATTTTGCTAAATTTTTCATGGACAGAGAGAGCACTAGAAGACTTTTTTTGGCGTAAAAAAGAGGCAAACGAAGAAATACATTATATAAGAATATGCCTGGAATATTGCAAACAACTCTTTTAACACCTGCACATGAACATAAACCCAAATTAAGTAGCATTATGGAATGACTGCTAGAAAGATGAGGAGACTGGACAGTCTACCATATCAGAAACGGCAAGATTATTTTAAGTAAGGAATTGTATGAAATGATCTACAAAGGCCTACAACAAGTCCTATTTACCATGTTCTTAGAACAAGGGAAGATTAAAACTCAGAGAACATGCTTTAGCTGTGATGTCTGATAATGCCAAGTTTGAAGAAGGAATGAAGAAAAGAGAGAGGAAATAGGAAAAGAAATAGAAATTAAGTTTGGGGAAGTCCCTAATTACCAAGAGTACTATTATCACAACATAATACTGCATCAGAGAAGCATTTCCCCTTAACTATATCAATCAGACACTTATAGAAGTCATTGAAAATGATTAGTGAGAAGTCATGATCATGCAAAGGTTCTGCAACGTCATCAGTAATGGGTATGAGGGAATGAATTAACTTGGTAAACCTGGGTAAAGGGAAATGCTACTTGATTTGTTCAGTCTCATTTAAGAAATACATTTAATATAGTTGTTTAGTTGGAGAAAACCATTAGAAAATCTGAGAAGCACTGCGGCAATAACCCTAACAGAGACATCAGGGTCTGCATTACATGTAAGCCTTGCCAACACTGTTTTAAATTGTAGATTGCTGTTAGAGGCCAAGAGAACATTCTCCTAACTGCACTTTGCCAGAAGATTGTGAACAGTGCTTTTTTTTATGGTCTTCACTACGTATACTCATGCCTTTAGTCATCTTGAGATTGATTACTTCAATGTGCTCTACACATGCAATTTCACATTGAGATGAAGCCTCTCTATAAACTCATTAAAGAAAAATCAGGCATGAAAAGTTTTAGCCTTTTAAAATTTGTGAAGTGCCAAGAGTTTTCAACTAATTCTAAAGACTAAATAATAGAATTACCCTTTCCCAACACAACGATTTTTCAGTGGCTCTCTCCTTATGGGTCATTATTTAAACTGATATAAATTACTGGTATAAACAGTACCAGTTGGATATTATTGTAAACTGTTTTTTGATTATTTACATGATATATAAGTTTTGGACATATGTATCCTCACCCCTCAAAAAAATATTATCTAGAGAGAAAGAGTCCACTTTCAAAAACTTTTGCTTATAATGTTACAGTTACTCTAAATCCAAAGGCAATCATCAAAGGTTGATAATGTTTATAAGTATACAAGCAGTTTTAGAAATATATAAGCAGTTTTAGAAATGTATTGTTAATGGCACTACTATCATCTCAGTTTTAGTGCTGTACAAAGACAGGAATCTCCTATGAACTAGATGTATAAGTACCCAACCACATTGAAGAGAAAATTTAGGTGCACAACTTCAAACACATTTTAAACATCTGTAAAACTACAGAGGATGCTGCATTCTCTTATACAGACGCTTTATGTGACAAGCATAAATACCTTGCCCATACACTGAGAATTTGTAACAGCAATGCCACAAAGTTTGCAGCAAGACAGCTTCCAAAAACATTCTGTGAAACCCGACAGGAGCCTACAAACGTCTACAAGCCATGCTATGGGGATCTGACACGTTTCAGCTGAAGGCACTGTATCTCTGGAATGATCTTTTTGTTAAGAGCATTGGGAATGAACTGTAAAAGCGCAACAATTGGGGTTGGAATAATGTAAAGAAGAAACAGCAACTACTGATCCAAAGTAAGAACATGTAACATTTAAGAAGCTGAAGAGGAAATGATAAAGGACTGGAACATCCATCTTGAAAGATAAAAAAAATTGATGATCAGAAGCAAAATATAGAGAATAAATGAACTGAAAAGTAAAGCAATGCAGTATCAAAAAAATAGAAGAATATAAAAATGTAGTGAAAAGCTATGTCAATGGGAATGGTGAAATGTATTATTAATCAAAATGTCATTGCATACTTTTATATTAGTGTCCACATATGACTGGCTGTGAATGACCAGTGAGAAGGCAGAGTCACAACTCAAAAGACTTTACTGCAGCATGATCCATAAAATCAGTAAAGACAGCAAAAAATTTTAATGGTAAGAAAACAGTATGATAAAACATTGAATTACTGGATTTGTCTGTCACTTTCAGACGCTTTGCAGTGCCAAGCAAAGCCAAAATTATTTCACTGCTTATTCTCTCAATGGAGTTTCTTTCTATTGGAATATGCTTAGACAAAAGATCCTATGTTTCTTAGCTGTTACTCTTTTCATATAAAAATAAAAATCAACTGTTGTCACAAAGTCCCTTTGCCCATTATCTTCCCTCCTTATGTTAGGTTTATGAATAAAAACGTGTGAAATGAAATTTCCAACAGGCATTAAAATATCCGGTGATTAGGTGAAACATTTTTGATGAACAAGGGTACCCAGAAATGCTGCAATTGCTACTAACTTTGTCAGCTCAATTACATGCTTTTCACCTATTTAATAATGCTCGTTACATCCCTGTTAATTGATGCGTTTCCAGAGTTTATTTTCTTATACTCTATGTCAAGCCTTGCACAATGAATGAGGGACTTGGATTACTGCAGTCTCCTGGAACTGAACAAGCCTCCAAGGTAAATGCAAAGAGATCATGAAATGGGACAATGCAATGATAACAAAAAAAAAAAAGAGGAAAGACAGGGGATTGGAACATTATGAAGTTAAAGAAACAAGGGAATGAAAGGGATTAAAACTGGAATGATAGGTAACCTACTGTAAATGGTGTGAAAGCTTAACAGTGGGGGACTGGAATAATCAGATATGGGAACAACCTGACAATGGAATGCTTTCAAACTGAAGCACCTCAAAAGTAAATGATCTTAGAGCAGAATAATCATAGTTGCCTCTGGGAATAAAATTTAAAGATAAAAAAGTTTGAAAAAAATAACAAGTTTGATGATTATGCAGATAGAAGTGCAAAGAGAAATGATCCAGTCAGGGCAAGAGTGGGAAAGGTAAAGAAGTAGGGTTGGGAACGACAGCAGAATACAAAGGAAAAGGAGACTGAAACCACACATGGTTGGAACTCGTCCTTTCACAGACAGAACTGAACAAGAAGGACTACACAAGAAATGTTCTTTTTTTTCTAATTTATTTCAAATTCTCTCTTATTCTTGTTCATTTGGGCAAAATTTCTTCTTTCTTGTAACAACCTGACACAACATTTTTTAGAAACAGCTTTAAGCAGCTTAGGATATATATATGATTTGACATGTGGCTTCAAACAATTCCAGTCTTCAAAACAGAGTACAGCATTATAGCAGCTCTAAACACAGAGAGTCATAAACATGGCTGGTCATAGGAAAAAAGTGACTCTTTTAAGACTTCCTTCTGTTTTTTACTGTACTTTAAAAAAGCATTTAATGATTAAAATTCTAGAAAACAATACGAAATTCATTATCTCCAGGATTCTGGATTTGCTGTTAAGAACTAGATTATTTTATTGTCTCAGTTGGGACCACATTAGTCCTGCTGTCATCAGTCTGCATTCTCATGAACATGGGGAGAACATGATGATACTGTCCTTCCACAAAACCTCACAGCTAGAATATTCAACTTCCCTATCTCCTATGTTAACTCCTCTCACTCATTACTAAACAAGGAGCCGTGAGTTTTAACAGAACAGTACAACCACTCCATGAGTCCCTATGTCGAGAATACAGTTCTCAAAGTTTTCTGATGACTAATTTCTTCTTGTTTCCCTCAACTGCTATGGACAGCTTTGCAATTTAAAATTTTACCTTTTCTCCCCAAATTTATACAGTTAAGTAAAACAGAATTTCACATAATGAATTAGCCAAACTAACACATGCACAACAGATGCAGTAAGTGTTCTGGTAGCAAGCCACAATGGTCCATTCCAGTTGCAAGAGTGATCAACCTGTGCAGGGTGATCAATCTAGTATGAAAATACAGACAGAGGAGAAAAACAGTTGAACTTCATTTCCAGCCCTGTTATTTCGTTTTGCTGAGAGAATTATTGAACATGTAACTGATTCAACTATAATGGAGATACAGGAAAAGTAACAGCACAGAGCTGACTTCATAATGATCCTCATCTTTCACTTACAAATTTAAACTTATAGGCTCTGAAGGAACATACTTTCAAATCCCTTCAAAACACTCCAGGAGTATACGAGCCCTGACATACAGGTTAAAAAGAAGTTGTGTCATTGCTAATGCATGCACTACCATTATTGTCCCTGAATATCATTCCATGTCTTGTCCGGTATTATTACTGCTTCAGGGACTATGAAAGTTTTACACTTTTTCCAGTTTCCCATATCCATTAGGTTTAACTGTAATTATTCGGATGGGCCTTTTTTACTTTACAAATCCACATTTATACCATAAAGATGTGTACTTTTTCTTTCTGTGATTTAAACCAATGCTTTTTTCACCTTGCTAATTACCATGGCTCTGCTATAGCAAGGGTAGCTTTTTACGCTATAACTGTATACTTGAACATGACTTTCTTTTCTGGCAGGCAATCATGTGATGACCAGGACTCGTTCTTGTCCTTTCTTTTTTAAGTTAAGATGCCAAAATTGATGGGTTTATGTCTGCTAACTAAGAAAACCAGTCTTCTGTGTTTACTTTTGATCTCATGGCAGCTGCATCAGTATGTGACTAATGGGACTTCCCTGTGGCCAGTCATCTTGGTTAGCAAGAAAAGCTTGAAGAGTTCTCCATTCTTTGCAGTCTTTCTTAAGCCATTCTTTCTTGGGGAGTGGGAACAGGGAAATCAGTAGTCACAACCTGACAGCAGAATAAGGCAAGGATAGTAGTATTCTTTGCATCAATATGTTGGTCCATTTACTTTCACAAACAGTAGGGGCTACAAACTAATAATTTTTATGAAAGATAAGCAGCATCTAGTTTTGCATAAATAATGATATTTTTATATATAAGATTATTAATTATTAATCTGAAACTTGTAGCTTATCAGCTAAAACTCACAGTAATTTTGGAGAAGTATTCCAAGTTCAGAAAAGGAAGAAAGAAACAGTCTTAAGTGCTGATTTAAATGAAAAGATAATTGTTTGACACATTAGAGGAAACTGGAAATTTGAACGGAACATACGAACATGTGCCCGCAGTGACACAGAACATATGCCCACAGTGAGTAATGTATTTTCTCAGTGAAGATTTATGTCAGGGGAGCACTTATGGCCCACAAGTAAACCTACCAGGAACTGATTTGAAGACTAAACAAAGGCAGAATTTGGATTTACTACTGTTGAAACAGAGAAGGTAAATCTAGGATTTGGGATCCCACTAGTGGAATGTTGCAGGACCATTGATTTATCATCTTTCATCAGACTGGATATGGAACCTGGGAAGGCAGCAGAAAATTTCTGATGTCATATGTAATTATTAGCATATTATATTTCTTAACTACCAGGCCATGGTTATACTGATCATCTAAAACTTACCTCTGTACTTTCAACAGAGACCACTATGTATTCTCTATCTCTAAGATGTATAAGAAATGCAGCAGTTTATATATCATTACCCAAGCAAAACTGGAAAGCTTTTAAAGTGCCACTGCTGTAAATACCCTGGCTGGGATTCACTGCACTTAATACACATTTAAATGTTAGACATTTAGTTGAAGTTATATACCTACTGCATCTCTCTAGTCAATGAATAGAGACTATTTCTTAAGCAGGCTGATTCACCCACCTACATTAGATAACCTGTCTACAGATTGGATAAGCTGATCACTATAACTGTTCTCATTATTCTGTTTCTGAAAACCAGGTGTGAAGAAGCAGGTTCAAATCCAAATGTGGAATAATTTCCCCACTTTCTGACACTCAATATGAAGTATTGCAACAACAGAAATTTCTTTGATAATGTTCTCACGCTCAAAGCAAAGAAATATTGACTACTGAACTTTCACCTGCAATTTTTATAAGATGACAAATTTTTGCTACTAAAAAAATTAATATGAATGTAGCATCACCACATATTTATCTGATAAAACTATATAGCATACAATTCTAACAAAAGTGTGTCTGAGATGCTTGGCCACTGGAACTGTTTTTCTATTTTCCTGCTGATGGTCTAATACCAAACACATATATTCCAGTAAGCTTGGTCTAGAACCCAACTCCAGTCCCTTCCTGACTGAATGCTCTGATCCTTAAATTGTACACATCCTCTTGCCTGCTCCCCTCATGCCTTGCCTCTATCATTGCTGGCTGCTTTCCAGCTTCAGGATGATAGACAGAATGTAATTGCTCAGCATATTCATGGTATGGCGGCTAGTACACTTTCCTTGGATACAGGAGATACAGGCTTAATCTCCCTGAAGATTAATAGAGCCATCTACTCCATAGGCAAGTGCTCTAATTATCATCACGAACACTTGTCTAGGGGAGCAGCACCCAGACTTCTTGGGTGAACTTTCTGCAGGAGATGCAAGTAAGTGGATGGTGGTGGCAGTAAAATATAAATTATTTCTAGTCTACCAACTATTCTGTATTAAAAAGAAAAAATGAGGATTATGTAATTTGTGTCAGAAATGTGAAATTTAAATTTTATTTCTCTTCATTTTTTTGCGACAATCCTTATTTACTCCACTTCTGTCATGCTTTCCCTATGCTGTTCTTTTCTCTTTTTGTTAGCTAACGCTCTCGCACGGATCACAGTCAAAGTGCACCAGTATGGATGTGGAGGCAAGGAAGAGGCCCCTCCTCTTCCTTGGTCCTCTGCCTCCTGCACAACCCTCTCACCACGCTGACCTTTCAGACTTCCTTGCAGACTGCATTCCCTTTTACATACTCTCTGTTCCCTCAGTGAGCAAAAGGCAACAACTTCCCAAGTGAGCAGATCTCTGGCCATAGCCTATAGCTTTTGGCTGACAGTTCATGGTCTGATAGCAGTGCAGTAATCTGACACTACATTAGGTGCAAAGTATGAAAGAGCAGAGCCCCTTTGTGCAGTGGTATCTCAGTACATCTGCACTCTGTTGCTTCAGTCTATCAATACTAAGCAACTTGTAGTCATAAGTTTCAAGAGAGTCACCACAGCAAGTCCTGAAACTGCCAATTTTTGACAAACGACTAACTACTCGCATATCCTACAAATGAGAGAGTAAGATTGAACACTGAGTAGAGATGTAACTCAAATCACTAGCCTTTCTTATAAACGAGAATTGCTATAATATGCAATTTCTCAGCCATAAACATAACTATACAATGCAGCCATATCTACATAATCATATGCATAGATACCTCAGTTTATCCAGCAGTATGTCAGACAGTATACAGCATATGCAAACATATCCACCAAACAGTTACAAAACAACTTTAATAGCAAGTGTCATTCTTTTCTGTAAAGTAGTTGTTTTTAACATACATGATCTAACTCTTGTTTGCACTTTAAAGTTTTATTGTCTTGGCATTTTATACAGGAAGAGAGCATTAGCATACTCAGGAGAACTGCTGAAAGTAAAAGGCCTCAAGCTACCCACTGCATGGTTGATAGCATAAAGCATGGGATATAAAAACTTTTGTCTGATTGCTCACTTGTTTTAGAGTAGTGTTACTCTCAAGAGCATATATTCATGTTCTTTCTACTTCAAGTTTTATTACTTCTTTTGTATTATTTAATACATCTAAAGACACTTCCAAAAGACAAATTTTTCCATTTTGAAAAAGTAATGGTTTGGAACCTGATAAAATACATTAATGTTCACAGTATATTATTTTTAAAGGCAAGCAGAATAAATGTGTAATAAAACAACTAAATGTACAACAATAAACATTTCTATATGATCATAAATATATGAACATGCCAAACAAATGAAAAATTCAGCAAAATATTTCTCCAAAAAAAGGATCAAAATGGATTCTCCAGACATCAGAACATAAGTAAAAACAGTTTGCTCTCATTTACTATTACTCCTAAATATCCCACTCTAGAAATCAGAAAGAACATTAAAAACGTGAAAGAGAAAATGGAATAAAAAAGGAAAATCAGATCAGCTATGTTAAATACAGAAAAAAACTGAGAATGTAATTGTATATATACATTCAAAATCATCCTATAGCAAACGTAAATCTAAGCCTACTTAGATATCACACTAGTAATTATTATATAAATAACCTGGGAAACAATACCTCCAAGATACATGTTTTACTATTTAGTAAACAAGAAACTGCCATGTTTGACACCACTGATTAAGGCCAGGCATTTCTTAAGCTTCAGACACATTTCTGAAATCCACAATACATCAATTTTTAATACTTCCACTCTCTCAGCTCCATTAAAAAGATGGTAGGGGAAAGATTTTAGAGTAATTAATGATATAGTTAGCTGCTAAATATTAATAGGAATCGTAGTCTTGCATAAAATATAACATATAAACCTTGCCAATACCGACGCACCAGTAATTAAAGTTGAATATGTAATTACACTGATTTATAAGACAGGCAAAAAGTTACACTTTACTGGCTTCTATGTAAACTGTGGGCAACAGTTAAACTTTGCATTTTACGGTTTATATAAATGGGCAGTATCTCCACTACAGTTCATAAATGGTTTAGAGACTCATAGTTAAAATTGCAACTAATTCCAGCATGAACCTTCTGACTACATCCTATGAACCAAGCTGCGGAAATGATGGAAACGACCACACAGACAGAGATGAAGCCTCTCGTTACATCCAGTGCTGGCAAGCAAGTTGAAGAGATTTTCAAAAACAAAACAAAACAAAACAAAAAACTTATACCAAAGGACCACGGAGGATGGTAACTAGACAGTAAGTAAAGAAGCAGGCATCATCTATTTAAATGTTTGGTTTCAGATGTTTCATATGTATAGTTCCAGATGCTTCACTTACTTATGTTTCAAAGCAGTTTTGAGTAACACTGTGTCTTAGAGAAAGGCATTTTTTTCTTGAAAGTATGCTAACTGCACTTACATGTGAGGCTGAGGAGAGCAGCCCGGACTGCTATTTCCATTACTGTCAATGTGATCCAGCGAACCATTGAGATCTTCATGGACTGCCTGCAGTAAGCCACTGGATGCGTTATTTATCAATCCTGGGTTACTAAGCAATGGTAAACTACTCTCTGCCAGTGCAGCCTAGCAAAATGAAAAGTAAAAACAAAATTCTCAGTGCGTACACATACAGACCACTTTTATATGTTCATACACATATGAATGTACATGCACAAAGCTGCTTGTTTTGGATAGCTGAAAAGATGGTCAGAAGGTTTTTGCAACTTTTCCAGTTATTTTCACGTTCTGAATATAACAGCATCTCTATTTTGGGTTTACCGTTTCTCTTACGTGAGCTTCATTATTTCCATTATAAACTATGTTACAATATTCATAGCACTTTCTAGTTTTACATCATTTCTTGACTTTGAATTGTATTTAACCCCTATGCCCTTCCACACAATGTATGGCTCCTTTATAATGCAGGCAGCTGCTATACTTTAAAAAATGACCAGAACTTAACTCAAAAAAGTCCTGACATTTGCCTCTTCTGCATAAAAATTATATATTATAATTAAACTTTAAAGTTTTTGCCATGAGCACCATGTTCTCCAACACTATGATGTAAAATCATTTATGACAGCTTGGATAAATATTAATGCATATCCACATGCATTTGCAAAAGCTTCTATCAATCTAACGTTTGCAGCAAAACTGAGTGTTCCAGATTTTGCCACAGGGTGTCCTTCTTGCTTCTTCACATCAAAAGTAGCATGAATAAGAACTAGTACTTGCAGTGCTAGGTAATACAACTTACTTGGATGATAAACCCAAGTATTAAGAATGACCATAATGTCCATATAAACATAAATACAGGTAACCGTATACCATAATAGCACAGGAAATAAAACACGTCACACGTAAGAACGTAATGAATATATGCAAGGAAAGAGTAATTTAGTATTTTTACCTGCAAGCTTGCATTAAGAGCTGCTCCATAGCCTAAGCTGGTGGGTATGTTTTTCACTAACGTTGGGCTTCTGAAAATAAATGATTTTTCAAAGTTTAAAAAGCAGGCAGAAATCCTGGCTGGCTGATTGGATTAATGTGTTGGTTTTTCAGCTCAGAAGACCAGAGATTTAAAAGGAAAAATGAAATGAAGTTGGGGATGAAGGGGTTCAATCCACTAGAGCATAGTGATTTACTCATATCACCAAAACAAATGCTTTGTAATTTGACCCATGTGGAATTTTGCTCTGCAGAGCAGCTCAGTCGCGAACTGGAAGGGTTCTAACCTTCCTGAAAGAATCTGACAGAGATGGCTTCAAACTTTGGAGAATGCCTCCCTCAGCCACGATTGCTGGGTCATTTGAGTTTTGTGCTCTGAACTAACACTGACACAAATTTGATTATATTATATACAACTGCTCTAAGGTGCTGAATAATGTGTTACTCTTCGCTGCCAAGAAACCATGACCAAACATTGACGTAGAAATGAATAATTGTAAATAAACAACAGAGTGGATCAATTAGTTTCCAGCAAACTAAACACATCATATTCAAAATAGTCTAGAAATACTACATGCTATATCACACAGAATTATACTTTCATTAAAATTAAAGGCCTTGGATGATGTCAGAGGGCAGCGGGGTGGCTGTTTACATAGAAATAGAATACTTTCCTGCAAAGATATACCTCCAGTTTTTCTCTGCACCTTTGGTATTCTGAATGGTTTTATCAAAACTAATTATATACTCTGAAGGAATGAAATGCATCCACAGAACCAGTCATACTGACATGGGATTAATTTGAAAGTAGGGCAGTAAGCATGCCAAAGGTCCTCCTGTGAAGGCTTCTCATGAATACCACCCTCATCAAGAAGATATTTTTGAGGTCAGTACTGTAGTGTATGATACCTATATTCCAAAATGACCTTGAACGACTCCCTACTTCTGTCAAA
>NC_088098.1:25442700-25450200 GCF_036370855.1 Dromaius novaehollandiae
GGGTAGAAAAAAGGAAAAAAAGGTGAGAATGTATGCAAGCTGTTTAACAGTGTGCCCTTCATTACTCCCCTCAGTAAGGCCCTGTTCCTCATTATCAAAAACTCGTATTACCTCTGTCATATTTACCATACATCTTTTGTCATAAATAGCATCCAATTAGCAGAATTTATACTCAGGGCAGCACATAAAAAGATTGCTGCCATATACTTAAATGATACTCATAAGGGGTAATCTGTAGTCATTTTCACTTTATACAGTAATTTATAGAGCTGAGCAAGAAAACTAATATTAATTGTTCTTCATCTGCATGGAGTAACTGCAAGTGGCTAAACACAGAAAATTCAGGTTTTGTGTATAATTTAGTAACACCTGCCTTTTCAAATCCCAAATACACTTCTTAAGATAAACCTCTTTTTAATGGGGAGAAAATGATGTGTACAGCATTGATTGATCTTTCTTTGTGGATTTGTTTTACACATTTAGTCAGTAGAGAGATTTGTTAGGGAAACAAAAATTAACATATGCCAGCTAATTGTTCTTCTTTCTTGGGCAGCAGCCAGAAGAAGCACATTAGCAGTCTAATAATAACGACTGGCACCCTGAAGGCATCCCCAAGTGCATCTGTTCCCAATAAACCACAGACTGTTCTTCTGCTCGTACTTTAAACCAGCAGACTGGAATGGGAATTCTTTGTTACGTACATAAAAAAAGCTCAGATAACGCTACCAAATGCTTTATTTAATACATCCACAAAGGTAAGAGTTTAAGCTTGTCCATGAGGTAAAAAGAAGTATTTTTGAAGCATCTGAGAGAGGAAGGAAGATTTAAGTAACATAGCCTTTGTTTTTTAATATCAAAGCTTTTAATTGTGCATTTGATTTTTATAATCATTTTCCATTGTAAAAAGCATGAAAATTAGAAAAAAATAAAGGTTTATTTCCACAGCATCTTATTAAAAGATACTTTAGCCTATATATTTGCCAACCAGAAAATGCAACATGAAAAACCATAAAACAGTAAAACTTCTGGCACAGCAATAGTGTATGGGCACAATACACACTACAGACACATAAAAAATTACAAAAGCTGCAGAAATACTCAATCTGTGTGGATGCAAACTAGTATGTTTACAATGTTACGGTAACTTATTCTACTAGCCGGCAGTAATAAGCATAACATGTTTGTAGGCATGCAATCATGAACTGATAAAATAGAATTTATTATTAACTAAAGAAAAGCATGTAAAACCTAGGATGAGCACTTAACCACCTCAGCTCATCTGAATATATTCAAGGTTGGGTGAAACTCATTATTCAGGACTCGCAGCCTTGATAACTTTGATTTTCATCCATCCATAGCATGGCCAAAAGGTACCATTTAATGAAGTACCATTCAGAGAGTAAATGGGGTCATATAATAGACAGTGCGGTTGCACCTTGTGTTCATGTACTGATAGCTGTTAAGGGTGCAGTGATGAACCAACAGAGCTCATTTCTCCTTGGTAATAAATTCATGCTATTAATATTTATCAAATGTGTGGGCCGTCTCAACTGAGCCACTGCACATGAGACCATAAATCTCTACTATCATATCAATTTTGAAGCTTCTTTTGTACAGTGTATAAATTTTAGGGTTTTTTTTTTTGTACTGACCACTCTTCTTTCAAGCCAATTTGAGGCCAGTAGTGCAGCTCACCACTTCAGATATCTCTGGTTCCAAAGGGAACTTTAAACTGTGGTTTCATTTTAAATCGCTCATCTAAGATTCTGTATTAATTGCCCACCATCAAACGCAATTAGCAATTCTTTCATGTGTGGTTTATGTAATGTAATACTTCAATTACATTATTCATTCAGGTTCTGTTTTGGATTATAGGCTGAAAATTCTTTATTAGTGTAGATGTAACCATGCTGCTGGAGTTTTAAAAAATTTACTGATTGAATAATTAATTGGAAAAGAACAAGCTGCAGATTCCTGATGGATTTATGAGACAATTATTCTGTCTTGTGATTATCTACATTATACTGTAGGAAGCAATGAGAAAAATAATCTTACTGAAATGACACAGTCACTTAAAAATGTAAAGAAACAATATTCTCCAAATTTTGATATACCACAGATCACCTGGGGTTAAAATAATTAAATAGTAGAAATGTGTTCTGCAAACCTTTTCCCACACAGTTAGCAACAGTCGGAACCTAAACCAAATTGCATGAGAAGCTTGTGTGACAGAAAAACTTCACAATGTATGAAAATGCAAAAGCACTGAGATAGCTTTATTAATATATATGCCATATATGTTAAAAATAAAGTTTCAGAATATTTTTTTGCTAGAACATAATCTAAAAGAAAAATCAGAATTTAGTTAGACTAAGGAAAGCAAAAAAATGGATGTAAATTTTCTCTTACAAAGGTAGAGGTTAAGGAAATGCTAACACTTTCTTCATTTATCATCAGGTTATACAGTGTGCCCTCAAAAAAAGATTTTCTTTGAAGTACATGGAGCTGAAAACACAAGAGACAAGAGTATGCTGTCCTTCTACGTAAACATTAACTGGGCGTGATATGCAAGTGTACTCTTTAAAACAGATTATGTTTCTTCTGCCTATACTTCCTGACTTTGATAGACTCAGATTTTCATCGATAGCCCAGCATTTCATCTTCAAACATTAATATATCCTTTTCATATTTGTGAGAACGTGTATGTACAAAGGTTACCATCACATTTAACATTAATGAAGAGTTAACATATCACATATCTTGTACTATAAGTGCAGTGTATCTAAGCACAGTATACTGTAAGTACTATCATATCTGACACCCTAACCGTACAAAACTGGACCTGCCTGAGACAGTATTTCTGCTTATGTGAAGCCACATTCAGTTTGATGGAGCTTGGATCTAACTGCAGACTTAGCTCCAGGACTGGGGCCGCATACAGCACTGTGGAGTGACTGTGAGCAGGTACTGACTTTTCAGTGCCCGTATCATTCTGAATAACAGCACAGGAGATACATAACATTGCATTCTGGAAAGAAATTAAATTAAAAAACAGTTTAAAGGTACTTAAATTTGTTGCCTAAAACAGCATTTGGATTCATTTGATTTTTTTTAAAACCATAACAAAATTTTATTTGTGTCTCTAGTAAATAATTTAAGGCTTTTTTAAAGTTCTTAGAGTCTTTTTACATTTACTTTTTACTACTACAGAGTCCATTGAACTTCAGGTCTTTCAACATGGGTTTGCTTTTAATACCTGTAAATCTATCACAAAAAGAAATTCTCTCTAGTTTCAGTTTCAAGGCAATGATTTGGACACTTATAGGTGTACTTTGTTTAGTGTCACCTATGGTGTAGATTGGATAGATTTTGTAAAAGATAGCATTACTTTTAAAGAAACATACAATTTGACAAGCTATTGCATTTTACCTTCATTTTATTGCCATATTTTTCATCACACTCATTGTTTTCCAACTGTCACTAAATTGTTCATTTTCTTAGGCTGCTACATTCGTACACCTATTTACTGTTTATAAAGCAATATGCACTTACAGGTTTTGGAGATGGCTTGGGCTCCGAGGGTCGCATGTGCAAGTGGGTCATCATTGCTTGAAGACGTTCACGCTCTTTAGAAAGCTGTTAAGAAAGAGTGAGATCAGAAGCATTTTAGAAATGACTGATACAGCTATTTTATTGCAGTGATACATCTTATCATTGAGCTTGTCTCAGTGTAATGATTCCTGCATATAAAAGTCTATGTCAGTAGAAACTTATCTGAGAGGAAATGCAACTCTGGGCATGGCAAAAAAAAAAAAAAAACACCTTTTATAGCCTTTCATATGTTAAAAGGTCAGAGAAAACAAATAACACTTCATCTTTTTGTCAATAAGAGAATTGAGGTCACAGTTGCCTCGACAGTAACAAGTTACTAAGACCATAAATTAGAAGGCCCATAGTGTCTCTTTAAAGTCCTGTGGACACTGTTAGCAATGGACTAGTGCCAGCAGCTGTGAAGGGGTGAAGGGTCCTCAAAGCGCAGTGCCTGCCAGGATTGTCTACACACTTCATCCTTTCCCACTGAGGTCCAGTTAGTGCCCCCTGCAATCTGCCATCATCAATCTAATTCAATAGAGTGACAGAGACCAGGCAGTGTGAAATGCTGAACTCTGCCACCGAGTCGGCATCTACACTGCACTGGGTCTCATTACAACTGATGGACCTTACTTTACTATCAGTCAGACAAAGCAAAAAATGGCATAATTGGTCACACTGCAAGCTAAATCTTCAGTTGGACAGTTACATTACAGCATAGCCTTTGTAAATTGTAAACAGTTCTTAAGAAACCCTTAAACTGGCTCAAAAAAACATTACATGTTTCTAAATCCTGTCTTTTTTCCAACTGATACAATTTTCCTATCGCACACTGCATAAATCTTTGCATTTTCAGACTCAAGCAAACTATGAAACTTAAAAGAGAAACAGGATAAAGTGCTTGCAATACACATCTTGTCACTAAAAATATCAGAACGTACAAGAAAACATACCACATGAAAAGAATTATTTTTTTCAGAGTTAGCTTGCAAGAAGAAATAGTGGAAGTTGTATTCTAGTGACATTGACTTCGGATACCTACAAAAGGATCACTACCTTAGCTGATTCAAGAATCACTTTGGTGTATAACACGACCATTTTATGGAAAGTTCTGTTATACTTCCTTGCATGAATTCAGCTCAAAAGTTATAACTACACCAGTAGACTGGAATTGGACTAGGCAAAACAACTTATAAGTAATTTAGAGCAATGGGAAACTACCTGTGTTACTGCAGATTTTTTGGATACACTGGATATAATTTGGTCAGTGCATCTTTAATTAAACAACACTGGAGGCAGGAGAGGGGAAAAAGATTTCTTCTTAGGCTTTATATTAAATGTATGACACTTTAGAGACGTGCTATTTGCCATGATGTAAATCCCTAAGAAAAAAATTAAGATAACATTAGCCTGTAAATCTTCCAAAAGAAACTAGAGCTTTGTCTAGGTTTAAAAAACTTTGACTTCAAGGGGATAAATGATATTATTGTACTTTCTCCTCATTGTTTTTGGTTTCCAATATTCAAATGCAAAAGAACCAAACAGTTTCCTTTGGCTGAAAGAAGAACGAGCATTCTGACGTGCAGTACAGCGGTGAGACAATACGCTAACAGGCAAGAAAGCTAAAAGCTGTTTATCCTTCCATGTCCATCCTACCATGACACATATATAGCAAGCAGGAAAAAAATCTCAGTCCCTCACTGCGTCCCTTGGACTCCTCTGCACCTTTCCAAAGGGGGCAGGACTGAAAAATGCCCTCCTGTGGACACCCACACAGACTTGGAGGAAACCGCATGGGGTAGGCACCCATCATGGTAGTTTTGGCTGTTGGAGTTTATTCCACGCCAGTGATGGAGAACACACCCTGGCAAGGGTAGTTTCAATCCTGAGAGACCCCAGGGGTACTCAATCCTTCTTTCGACGCCAGACAGCATTCATATATATACAGTGACCCCTAATGGCTAGAGTCAGAACAGGCTGAGTAGAGCGATCCTACCCATCGACTAGGCGCTTTTAGTTTAAGTCCGGGAAAACGAGTAAGCCAGCAATGAGGAGGTGTCAAAAGGACTGCTGGGATGTGGGATATCAATTTCTCCCTTTGGATGGGGTGAACTAGGCCAGCACCCTCTTTGGAAGGATGGCTAGAGCCAGAGTGGAGGATGCAGCTGGGGTGTTTTTCCAGACGCATTTGCTGAGGAAGCAGGAGGACTGGGGACCCCTCTGAGTGGGTCTGAGGTTACACCTTCTACTTCCAGAAACATGCCCACCACCAGGCAGGGCGCCATTTTGGGTGGAGATACCCTCTGCAGTTCCCTTCTCCTGCAGAGCGGCATAGCCAAGGACCAGGTCAGCAGGGGAGGAACGCAGAAGGGTCCTGACTCAGCGTGTCAAAAAGGGAAGGCGGCTTGGATCCAGTCTCTGCTCCAGGGACTGCATTTTTCATTCATGATAAATGGCATTGGGGTCTTAGTTCAAGCAAAATACAGGAGACAATGCTGATGTTAGATAATTATTGCATAATTTATAACGTGAGAAATCTTAAAGTAAAAAACACTTGTTCGTGAGTATCAACAAATTTCATGCAAGAAACATACAGCTTTAAGCCAAAGTCATTAAGACAAGTGTTTTCAATTTAGTTTAAATTAATAGTAAATAAGTAATAGGATAATACATCCATGTAACAAACCTGTATTTCTAACTGCTGAACCACTTGCATTTGCACCCGACACTGAGCAGTGCTTCTGTCATCCAACGCATGTTCATTGTTAAGGTGCCTAGTGAAGAAAGAGAGCACTAATAAGATAGAGTTAAGATGAGGATAATTTCTCTCTGAGTCCATTTTTCTCTCCTGTGCATATGGCTTCCATTACTTTCAACGGGCGTTATGTGAAAAGGTCTGGTTAGAGCATGTCGTAGCTACAACAATGTAAAATAACAACACTGATGTTATTTCATTTAGTTCTACAAATGGTTTCTCACTGATGACTGCCAGATGCCCAGTTCCTATCTCCCAGATCACGTAAGCCATCTAAAAGCCAATGTAAGTGGTTATCAATATTTGGTAGTGTCACTGAGCTGATTTCCACTCCTTGTTGCTGGTGCAGATGAAGATAGTCACCTTATAAACGATTCTTCAAAAGACAAATTGCTTTTAGGCTGCTTGAACTACTGAGAATTGATGCAGACTTTCTTAAGGTTTGTCCATCTGCTCTTCTTTAATCATTAAAGCAAAAATAACAACAGACTGTCCTTTCTCCCCTCCCCCAAGACAAAGCCAGAAGCAGTAGGGGAACATCACTGATTTTCATTACGACCTCCAGCAGCAGCCCCCGATGATGATGAAGTAACCAGGCTCCACAAGCCGAGGGAGAGCGTGGAAGGCAAACGCACAGCCACACACCTTGCACACACGCACCAAGGCTCCGCAGAGGGATTCGGGCTGTGCAATTATGCCCATTTTGCCAAACAAAATCACCCTCTGCAGCAGGGAAGAGAACCATGGGGGTTGCTGTCCGTAACAAAACTACAACCCAGACAGACCCAAATGACTGTGCCGCTCATGTTTCAATGGAGTGCAGCTTTACAAAGCTCATTTACTAATGTTTTTTGAAGGAGCATGATTTCAGTTCATTCTCCCTCTCTCAGGATCAAAGAAGTGCCTTTTGGACCTTTAAAGGTGTGTTTGCTGTTGTTCCACTGAGAAGAAAATTTTGGGAGCAGGCTAAAGAAGAAAGGGGAAGAAAGGAGTTCTGCCTTTGCATGTGGGTTTGCTGGCTACTTCCACTGTAGGCAAGAGGGTTAAGTTTCATAGGGACTACGGTCACAGACAGTGAGAGGAACTGCACTATCCATACCATGGAGGAAAGGCATCTTCCCCATTTGCTTTTTGGCAGAATTTTTTGAGAACTA
>NC_088098.1:25455200-25472700 GCF_036370855.1 Dromaius novaehollandiae
CCGTAGATTGTATTTTGTTTGTTGGCGTCTGCTGAATGCAGGTTAAAGAACACTTGTCTGCTGGCTGGAATGCACTTTTGGTTTAAGCTCTAAAAGTGAAATCCTTCCTACTCAAACTGACTTAGGACCAATGGAATGATAATTAATTTTGCAGACAAAATACACTTAAGTTTTGTCATATGTTATTGCACTCTGACATTTATAAGATTGTCACGAAGAACTACTATTAAATGCTTTTAGTGATCTACCGGGCTCCTCACTTAGAGACCTACAAAATGGTTAGCTTCTGTCAACACCTGTTTCATAGTAAAATCCCAAATTTTTCATAAGCATTTTTGGCACTGTTCTACTCTCTCCAATGTCTAGCATTTTGTTTAACTCTTGTCATCTTCCTTCTAGCTATGCCATAACCTTTTCTGATCTGCCTTTACGTTTTGAAGTTTTTATTAAGCCAAAAGCTGTTGTTTTTACAGAATAGTCAAAACTGATCTTGCATGCATGAACAACTGTAATCTAACACCATTTCGTGAAGACAGAAAATTGCTTCATAAAATATAAACTGCAGTTTTGTGTCTGCAGTTGAGGGAAATCAAAGGAAAGATATAGTATTATGTTTTTCTGTATGTACAGAAATATATTATGGGGGAGATCAGGTGTTTCTGAAACTGATGCATATGTTTTCAAGTATGAATCTGGTTCACTGCATACACAGTCTAACTTCTTTACCTATTCCAAATATCCCCCTAAAATCCTAGATAAATGGAGTGTTGTCAAATTACCTTAAAAATAAAAACAGTTCATGCTGGATAAACAAAAATGAAGGTGAAAATAGCTTTCATGGCTTTAAGTCATTTATTGTAAGTTATTCGTCACTTCACCCTAAATCCTTTCCATTATTACAAAAGTGAAGCGAAGCCACTGTTTTCTGTCTTAATCCTCCTTCTCAGATGCTCTGCACAATATTTTTTTTAAATCAAGCTGCTAGGTAAACCATTTTCTGAGCACAAGAAGTTAGAATTCACTTCATAAACCAGGCATTCTTCAAAGTTGTCATAAGCATACTATAGAAATACACACTACAAAACTGGCGTAGTGTACCTTATTAATATTTCATTTTGTACAATATACTTGCATTAACTCTCCTAACACAGGTATCATATTGTTTCAAGTCAGAGAATCTAAAACATCGTAACAAAGATTAGCCTAAGAGCAAAGCCTTGAAAACTACAGCCATTAGTCCTGTCATCCCCTATAAAGTTAATGGGTTGGAAAAATGGTCAATCTTTGGACTAAAAGTTGATATTTAATTGAAAGAAAATGTTTTTTAATTGTAATGGGGATTTTGCATTAGTGTGAACATGAAAAGGTACTAAAGAATCTAATGCAAGGTTACGTATTGATTTCCATCTTGACACTGGTGTAAAATGTAGGAATACTTCTATTTCGTAAACAAGCTCACCTATTCAGCACCATGACTTCTTATTTCTTTTAAGGACATAAAAGATAGAAAAGAAGAAATAATAAAATATTCTCAAATATTTTTTGCGGGTATATAGGACAAAAGCCGTGACACTGCTCTAAACCCTGATTGACTCTACACCAGAATTATCAAGATGTTATATGTCTCCTTCACATCTTCCAGGGTTGTTTGGTTTAGGAAAGCAAGAGCATCTGTAAACCTAGCCCTACACAGTGTTAATCAAAATGGTTTTAGTGACCGTGGATTACAACAAGAGACCTGACATAATGGATGTGAAAAGACTGGCCAAAATTAGCATCACTATAGCTTAGAAGGATGGGAATATTTATGAAATATATTTTTTTTTCTTGAAGAGGAAAACGCTTGAGTTAAATCAATTACCATTCTAACTATTAATAATACTTAGAATATGACGTTGAATTTGGGATATGTCCGTTCCCTCTTAATACAAACTTATTTAAATCAGGTTTCTTTAAATCTTTTACAATTTCTCTGATAATAAGCCACTACTTTGACATTCCATTTAATGTACTCATAAACAAAAATTCATCATGAGGGAGAGAAATATATCAGCTATGATTTGGAAGTAGGCATCAGTTATTTCATTTAAAACTGAAAAATAGCATGAAAGATGGAGAAAGCAGTTAAAATACTTTGTGAAAAGTATTACTATAGTTCTGTTATAAAAGTTAGTGCAATACTGAACACTTACGGTTTGCTGTTAAGGTGCTTCTGTTATATACCCTGTAGTCTACCATTTGTAAACACATCTTTTTGATGTTTCTGCCAACATCCTGGCAACAAAGCAGTGCAATTTCAAATGAGCTAATTAACTTAATTGTTGATGAAGCATGAAACAGTGCATTCACCCTCTTAGCTGCACCATGACAACATAAGAGTCTCGGCCCCTGAAGTTACTCATCTATATAAGCCTATCTGTAGCTTCCCATTAAGATCTATTGCATACCAAAATGCGTACGGCTCTTCTGACAAAGACCAGCCCATAATATAACCAGGTAGAGAATTGGCATTGTCGCAGCACATTTAAATGAGCACAGAAGTACTAGCAACCAGTTAAATTAAACAACAAACAAACAAACAAACCCTCCAGAAACCAACAGCAGCTTGAAGCTGCAGCTGAAAAGCCGAGTCATTTAGTTTCTAAATGCTCTGAATCAGTCGGCAACTGGCAAAACCAAACTCTGAGAGGAAAAACTTTGCACACCACTGTGCAGTTCTGAAAGGTGCAAACCCACCTGTTCACAGTGTTTCTGTTCTGTAGAGATCGAGCATATATAGGAGTAAAGCAAAAATAAATTATCAAGCGAGAGTTAAATGGTCACACTTAGTCCTTTGTGCTTTTCTATTTATATTACACACGTAATTCCCATTATACGCAAACTGTCAGAATTTAAAACGTGCTTTTTCATACCTCTACTATCGAATATACAATCTAAAGCATCTCTTCAAATTTTCTGAGGCTCCATTTCAGTAAAGGATAATAAGAGGATTAAACAGTGTGCTTTTGAAAGGCCTGCAAAAGTGTTCAACATGAAAGAAAGGATAACAATTTGACCCTCCGCAGATAGCCTCGATTATCCAGTTGCACCAGAACACACAAAAATCTCCGACGTGATTTACAGTAGAACTTTGTTTGCCATCTTTCTCTTTCCCTAGCCTTAAACAACCCTTTACCAACAAATAAAAATCAACCTACTTTAAAAATTGTCCAAAATCTTCGCAAACGCTTTCACAGCCAGGCCATTTGCAAACTCCATGCCCATAGAGAGTATGGGAGGCCCCAGTCTCCTCATGTGACGAGCTGTAGTGAAAGAATAAGGCATCAGATTCATCTCAAAAGCCATAATCGTTGGAGGCTGCTAGTGCCTGTCAGGTTACGATCAGTGACAAACAGGTCAAAACAGGTCAATTTAGCTCAGAGCAGTCAGAAAAATTTAATCGTTCTATTGAATAGTTCAACTGCCAAGGCTAGATGATGTTCCAATTAGAGAAGAAATCGAGCCAAAGATGACTGTTAATAAAGGATGAAAAAATAAGATGACTGTATAATGCCATACGCTAATTCTGCCACATGACCTTGGTGTAACATTTTACCTATAAATAAAAAATATACTCATAGGTGATCAATTTTGCAAAGAAATATTGAAGAGAGTCAGCATTTATGAATAATGTGAATGTTACTATAAAATATTTGGATTTTCTGCAAAAATGTGTGTAAAATCAAAATGACTTTTATAAATAAATATTTTTGCTCGCAACTGTTACATCCATTAACTACTCGGCTTTATAAAAGACCCCAGCTCTTTTCCATTTCTTTTTTTTGGAACCTCAGCAATAGTTTCATCCATGTGCCTGTGTCAAAGAGATGCAGGGGACTGCCCCATGGAGGGGGGCACTAACTCTAGAGGAAAGAACCAGCTTGTCTGACACGTAATCACAAATTAGGCTGAACTAAAAGTACCACTATAAAGGTATCTAGAGAAGTAACGATTTTTGAATAGTAAAAAATAAGTAACAGTAGAAAATGTCTTCACAGTGAAATGAAGACCAGCGACACTTAAATTATAGGCTCCTATTTCAAACATTAAGATAGTTAAAGAAATATTTATAGGAAAATACAATTATTTACAATTTAGACTATTTAGATACAAATTAAAATTTACCTTTTATTGAGATCATCTACATCAGTCAATCCTAACAGACAGCACTGGTCATAAGTGCTAGAGATAATACACATTCTCTTACACTTTTAATCCATCATTTGAAAATAAGGAACAGTGTGTCTGTCAGTGTGTCTGAAAAAAGATTTTAACTTAATCCATATGGTCACATTCTATTGCATTACATTAATGCAACTAAAAATTTGTATGAAATGTCAACTGAGTTACTGTAGTATACACAAGAAGCAAAATTCAGTGGTTTTCTTCACAAGAGGTAAACAAACTGTCTTAACGTACTAAGTGAATAAAGCACTTTTTACATGGAATCTTTGCACTGAATTACAGCATCAGTTTACCAGACATACGTACATTTTTTATGAAAACAGCAGTGTCTGATTCAATAGTAAATGTCTGACTGCCAGATGTGTGAATTCAAATACGCATGAAACTATGTGCCTACAAAGTGCCCACGAATCTGCATTGACACTGCTAAAACAGCACCTGCTATTCTGGGATTTCTAATTGTTACCAAAAGTACCGTAAGTTCAAGTGGAATAAAACCGTAGGCAGGTAATTGCAGTTGCATTGACAAAATTAGACAGCATTATTGAAAATGATGCCCTATTGATAAACAATTAAGAAAAATCAGGTCTCCCTAATCTCTTAAGTAGCCTGTATTAAGTTTTACGTCGTGATTTGAAATAATGCCCCTTACAATGTTAAACAGCTTTATGTCAAATGATAAACACAGCTGAAATCTCACCAGCATTACCTGTCTCGCCTTGCATTTAGAACTGAAGACTGTCCATTCACTATGGAATGATGAGTTATTGGTGGTGATGCTTTGGAAGTGGTGGAGGAGGTAGTAGAGGAGGAATTGTTAGTAGTGAGGTCTAGCCCTCCATGTTTAATGCCATTGTCTTCCATACTGTGAACTCCAGTCACTTCTTTCCATAACTGCTGAATCTCAGCAGGACTTAAGCCAGCTATAAAATGAAAGAGAGCCCCACTAATATAAGAAAATAAGAGTTTCATATAATGAGCTCAGTGTTATTAATGGATTAATGCCAACAATACAGGTGACGCTCTTTTTCCAGCACAATCAATGTGTTGTAAAACTTAATTTCAATTTTCTTCTATCAAAATCCAGGTAATCTACCTTTCTTATGTGTTACACACAGTCAGTTAAAACCCACCAATTTTAATAATATTAAACTCCTTCTTAAAACACCCCTTCAAGGATCAAAGAGTACACATAACAAAGAACTTGCAACAACTTCTTTAAAAACTACTACCAAAGAAATTTTTAGAAGAGATTTCTGCTGTCTGCAGAATCAATTTCTTGACATGCAAACATGACTGAATGCTTCCACAGTTTACTCAGCTTTTAGAATTGTTGTTTAATCAGATATGAAATAGAGAGTAGAAAAATACATCACACTAAGGATACAAGCAATGATATTCTCTTAGAAGACTTAAAAAGCAGAGAGTGGGGAAAACAGAGACAAGGGAGAGAAATCAGAAGACGAAACTGAAATCAATATCATAACAGGTTTAACATTTGGGCAGAATGCCTCTAACTTTAACAATACATACATATTAATTAGACCTGATTAATAATTAACAAATTGTCCAGTTTAAAAATGTATTTTTTAGAGACGAAAACAAACTAAATATTTGAAAGGATAAAACTACTGCAGCACAGAGCTAGATACTGGTGATTGTTTAGCTTTTTGGTGACATTCAATGGCACCAAAGAGTGAGAAAGCCAACAAAACTGGCCCATCTAGGATTCTCTCTGCAAGGATGAAATTACATGCAGACCGTCAAACTCCTCCACTATTTTTTGTCCAACTCTATTGTGGAAAACAAATCAGAGGGCTTGGCTAGGAGACTCTGCCTCACCAGTCTCCTGGGGTCATGGGCAGTCACACAAAATGGAAAGAGCTTCTCAAACCTCTCTACTGTGTGCACAGCACTGTTTTGGAGTCTAGACACCAGGTATTTGCAGATAAAGCTTAAAGAAATGTTTGCCCTCTACTCCACTTGTAAGCCTTGCACTTGTAGTTCCCAGGATTCATCCTAGGCTACAAATAGCAGTGTCTGAATATATTCCTGTATCTGTGTTAGTGTTGTCGGGCTTGAGCTGAGCATTTTACCACTGCAATATGCTTCTGCCTGAAGCAAAAACTCCCAAAACACAGGCAACAGAAGAAATGTGAGGCTCATATCTTCCCTCCAAACACGCATCTAAGATAGGAAATGATGATATTGAAAGATGCAGAGTTCACCATAACTGTATACATGTTTTTTCACTACCAATCTGTATAAACTTCATGTCTGTCTTTTGAAGAACACTCAAATTAGATGTAGAAAAGAATGAGAATCCCAGAGAGCTGCTTGTGAAGGATCTGGTTTCACACACAGGTTTTTCAGCCTGATATGGTTTAGGTCAGGGGCATCTTGAAATTTAACTGCCTTGTGTGTCTCATCTCAACTAATGAAATTAGGTTAAGACATGCTCACAGTACCAGAACTGCATGGTAGATGCAAAGGCTTCAAAATGCTGATTCTGTCTGAATTTAATTTTTGATCTTATTTTCTGAAATAGCTCAAGTTTATTGACCTTCAGGAAAGGATTTAAAGTTAGTCTAATCATTGAAACTTTTCATTGAGGATAGTTTGGTTTGGTAAATAAGATGCATTAGAAAGACGTAAAGATCTTTTTCCACCGTTTGGCAAATATGTTTATTAGATAACATTTTATACTGAGGATACAGGAACTCACACTACTGAAACAGATTCGACAAAAAATTATAAAAAAGTACAGTAAGTTCCTTAGTATTTCTCAGTAATTGTCTTACTAAGAAGTGTACAAAGTTATGAAAAATAGGCTACTAGTTATTTACAGAAATAAAAATTTCTGGAGGTAGCCAGGAAACAAATTGGTTGGAAGGTATTCACAGTTTTTTAAACTTACGTAAGGAGCTCATTTTCAGACCATTAATTTGTGTCCTGCTTTTCTAGCTTAGATACCAACGTCCAATGGCAAACTCAATTAATTAAAAAGTGAAAAAAGAGAGTTGATTGGAATTTCTGAAAACTGGAGTTTATATTGTTTGTACAGCAAAAAGCTAGGATTTAAGGACATAAGCAAAGAAGCTAGGCTTCAATTTACTGCATTAGTGAGATGGGTAACAGGAGTAACAGTAATACTAGTTGTAATTGTTTAATGAAGGTAAGTAATTACTGCGGTTTTCATGAAGTACGTTCCAGCAACTCTGCAAATAACCCACTTTAGCACGGTAAATAAAAGTTACCTGCAAATGTAATCACAAATCAAAACAAAAAGTAATGCATTCAGTTAGGTGATGTGATATACACAGCACATTATTTACTCCAAAATGTTCCCTTCCTCCTGCAGCTGAAAAAAATAAACTAATTTTGTGTTAAAAATTAAAAAACAAGAATAAACTGTTTGAGTGATCAGAGGGAGAACATATTACTGTGTCTTGCACCAAGGAGGTTTTTATCATAGGTGCTCAAACTTTGGGTCCTGAGGGGGGTGAGTGAGGAATGCCCCAGAATCCCGGGTGAATCAGTCCGTGTTGGGAGTAGCTGGAGTAACTGCGCTTCCCCGTATTCAGGATCTCCCACCACGCTTTGCTCGTGGTCCTGCAACCCAGTCCTTTGCAGTCTTAAACAATGTTGTACCTCTAGTCTGCCTAGCTCGCCTGGATTTTTAAAAGAGGAAAAGAATTTCTCTCTGGGCTCAGGTTAGTTAATTTTAGCACTGGAATTCATTATAATTAAAAAGGAACAGGACAGAAGCAAACAAAAGATTGATTTACTTTAGAAAAAACAATATAGAAATATTTTAAATGTAAAAATTTGTATTATTTCATTTCTTTAGGGTCAATTTCTTGTCATGACTTCACTTACACTTAATTCTTTGAGTAGAAGAAACTAGGGTGGCTATTATTTACTAGTTCTCCTAAAAATGTTTTAAAAAACAGTATTATTTTATATGTGTTTTTCTACTAGAAGTAGATGAATGACTGTTGCATTAAACTAATGAATGCAATTGGGTAGGAGTGCTGACGGAAATCTGTGGGGAATGCTTAATGTGAGAGAAAAGCTGAGGAATTCCTCTTGCAACAGATGGCACAAGAGGAGGTTGCAGAAGGTAAAGCTGTTCAGGGGGAGGCTGCGTTTCAATTACTTTTTTCTGATATGACTTTGTACAAAAGGAAACTAGCGTTACCAGTCTCACATGTAAAAATTTATGAATCAGCTTACCTCCCCACTGCTATTCCCAAATATTATTATTTAATGAAATAGCTTATTTGTGGTTTTGTTATTGTTTTTGTAATTTTTCTGTATCTTTAGGTATGCCTGTGTCATAGCTTTTTCACACAACAAAACGTATGGAATCCATGTATTTATTTGTAATCTCTGCTTTCCAGGGACTGAGGCTTCAAGTGGTTCAAGTATTTCTCATGTCTTTTTTCTGCCTTTTTTTGTCTACATTATAGTCTATATTAACATGTACTCTGCTCTTGCTCATCGAATGTCCAAGGCTTCAATTTCAAAATAGTTATCTATCTGGTGGCGGAACCTACATACGGACGTAAAGGCCAATTAAAAGTAATGTTACCTGTCATGAACACAGTCTAAATAATGCTCATTGCAGGCCTGCAGCTTCAGACATCAGAATATTATGCAATTTTTAGGACAGTCATTTAGCTCACCTCTGTACTGTAACATAAACAAACACACATGCCTCATAGACAGTCTTTAACACATGAAGTCTTTGGCCTTGTCCTAAAATGTAAGCAGTATTTATTTTCAAATTAATTTACTTCTCAAAAGAATGTGTGCCCTACTTTCTTTGATCATGAATGTATTTGTAGAATAGAGAGTAGTAGAGAGTTTGAGCTTATTTATCATATTGAGAAATCTTGATCAAAGTGACAAAGGGAAAATTTTTATTTTCTAAAAGCCTTTGCTATTATTTGTCAGTCACAATCCTTTATTACTGTATTCACAACTTACAAGAACTGTTGTAGTATTTAACAAATAAAAAGAAATAGCAAAGAAAAGGAATCCTAAGATACATCCCTGAATTCATGTCATCGATTGAAGATTCAAAGTGTTTTCCCATACCAAACATTTTCTTTGCTTAGAAGAAGAAAAAAATCTAAGTTTTGGAATGACTTTAATATCATTGTCCAATATCTTTTAGATACTTGTATTATGTGCAATGATTACACTTCTACTGAATCAGATTTCTGTAATTCCTCAGAGAAAAGCAATGGTGCTTGAATTGTGATGCTATTAGAAATTGTTTTCAGCACATAAGGCTAATAAATATGCATTTTATATCTAAGAAAAAGCAATCAAAAACTGTTCTCTTTCATAAAAGTATGCTGTAAAATTTATCAGCCTGAAGAAAATTTGGTAATATGAATAATAGTACTTTAATAATAAAACAGGTTTAAATGTCATAAAGTGAAACTTCCACAGTTCAGATCCAAATGGATCGAAATGGTTAAAAAAGTTTTGAATTAGAAACTACTCCAATCATATATAACTCGTATACCTTGTGGCAGGGACTGGACAGGAAGAGCAGACTGGCCAGGTGGGATGGAAATGAGTCCCTGACGCTGGAGGTTCAGCAGATGCTGCTGCTGCTGAAGTTGTTGCATCTGGAGGAGCTGCTGCTGGAAGACAAGCTGCTGGGCTGCCAACTGCTGCTGCTGCTGCTGCTACAAAAAGAAAGAAAACAAATAGCAAATGCAGCAGAGAATAAAGCGTGCAGTAAAAGCTAGAAAGCCAGAACCAGAAACTCAACTTCTTTCCTTTTAATCTCAGTTAGTAAACAATAATGCCATTTGTAGAAAACTCAGACAGTGAACTAATTTGAAATTTTCTGTGTATTCACTCAAGCTACTAGGTGTTAGGGAAAATGGCAAGGTACATTCAAGGACACACGCAAGAAAAGGGTCAAGAGAAAATGTATAACAGCCATTTCAAACAAACACAAAAAAACCCCAGCTCATGGCAGATGATAACAAATTTATCTATGCTAAAAGTGTGACTCTTTACAGCGGTCTGTGATTCAAAGGCACTCTTGTCTTTCCACTTGACTAAGTTTGGTCTGCAGTGGTCCATGAATGTGGTCTCCAGTGATCTATTAGTAAACTGGGATGTAGCCTTCATTTCACTGGCCTGTTAGCTCTCTCTCTTCTCTTGATAGAATACATTAAAATGAGCATTGCATTCAAGGCAAAGAAGTGCCCTATTATGAGTAAAAGTATAACTTCCAATTTTGTGAGGCATTACAAGACAAACTGGAGTTCTTTAGACTCAGGAGGGCATAAGAAGGCAGTCACACTTCAGAGAGAGACAAGCTTGCTGTGGAAGACCTTTCCTTTCTAGTTTGGGCAAAAGAGAAACTTCTGATGCGCTCACTGGAAAACAGACTGCATAATGGAGCAAGTCATGTGGATTGCCCAGAGCCTCCGGAGAAATAAGGGAGCAATTTCTATTCCGTAGTTGATGGCTGTCTGAAATTCTATTCACAAATCCAAACAGAGACAAAGCCTCAGGAGGTCAGAACTGCTTCCTGTACGTTTGCATAATGGGCAGCTTGAAGACAACGTCTAGGATACCTGCTGATCAATTTAACTACTTCAACATGTTTTGTTTGTATTATGTTTATATTTGATGCAGTTTGCTGACAAGTGCAAGCCAGGCCTGAGAAACCAGCTTGTCAGGTTGATTTATGAGCACATCAAACTGTAACTTTCTACTCGCCACTCCAAACCTACAGTAGCAGTTCATTAATCAGGGGCCTGTGACTTTGAAATCTGTGCTCAACTGTTTTTTTCAACCATGGACTAAATTTGCATGCTCTCTGAGCTGTACCACAGCAAAAAGTCAGGTTCCTTCCCCAACTGCAATTCTCTGTGAATATAAGATAATCAGTAGTTTGTCCACCATGCAGCTTGTCCTTTGCACACTCTGATTCATCAGCGAACATTAGACGACAGCAGCACTAGACTACTCAAATCCTGTGTTTGAGAAGGGGGAGCAAGAGAATTATACTGGCAATGCTATTAAGCCTGGCAAAAACATAAGACCACATCTTTGATAGCTTGATTCTTGCTACAGGAAACCGTTCTTGTCTTTTCCGAGTTCCTGACAGCTCACGCTAGTACATATCAGCAAGTGTCTTAGCACCTACCTCTTTTGCTTGCTTTCCTGGATGTTGTTGCTGCTGCTGCTGCTGTTGCTGCTGCTGCTGCTGCTGCTGTTGCTGCTGCTGCTGCTGCTGCTGTTGCTGCTGCTGTTGCTGTTGCTGCTGTTGCTGCTGTTGCTGCTGCTGCAAAAGCTGAAGATGTAACTGCTCTTGCTGTTTCTTGTAAAACTCTTGTAGTTGTTGCTGAATAAACCATTTTGACTTTAATAAATAAAGGCAAAAGTTTCAAGTATTATAAATCTCCTAAACTCTTCTAGATTGGCATATGGTAGCGTAGCCATTAAGAATCACCTCATAACAAAAATGTGATTTGAAGAGGCAGATCTACATACATTTTTTTCCAAGGCGGTTCTGAAATTTTCCAATGCAGATTCCAAAATATCCTAAACAGAAGGGTATAGAAAATCTGTATTCTAAAGGGAATGTAAGAGCCAAATTAACTCCTCAAATAACTATACCCAAGTTCCTCACATATCCTATACAACAAATCAGAAGCTGTACCCATCCACTTGTAAGAAACCAACAAGTCAGTAAGGCCAAACAAAACTGTCTGCTTCTTAGGGAGAAAAAAAGGTAATTAAAGTGTCAATCTGTTTAGTGGGATGCCAGATTCACAATTGAAGGTGAATTGTCTGTAATGATCATGGTACTAGATATCAAAGTGTTTAAACATACAATGACTGAGCTACGACTAATGGACATATCATTTTCTGTATGACAATTAAGCACACATCCAAAAATCCGCTCTGTTACACTGAGGTACTGATCACTGACGCTATCGTTATTGTATGAATAACAAGTTCACTGATTCTTGACTTAGCTGCCAGATTTGTGTTAAGGAAACAGCAACCATCCTTCTTCTCTTTAGCCTCGTCTGGGACAAATTTTTGGATGCAAAAAACAAAACAAAAAAACTTTTTCCCATGATGAAACAAGCTATTAAGTTCAAATTTCATAACCGCATTCCATTTATGTGTCTAAAGGGAGCACTAAAGTGTTATGAATTTTAAAGCAACAATTATCTACAACTCTATTTGCACTTCCTTTGGCAAGTCTACAATTAAAATGTGCCTAAGCACTTGAAAATTTAAATATCAATTTGTTCGGTATTTGTAATGCATCTGCCACTGCTGTTGCTACTATTTTTAATATAATATTTAATGTTTCGAAATTGCAATTTCACACTTCTGCAATTAAAATAAGAAATTTAAAGACTCAGAGGTTTCACATGTATTTTCATTCTTTTTGGTGTAATGAGCGATGAAATATTAAAAAATAAGACCCACAAAATCACAGCCAACACTTGCGAGAATGCCCTGTGCTCTAAGTCCAAAGCAGGTAACCCACATTACCTGCTGCAACATAACTGCTTGCTGCTGCTGGAGAAGTGCTTGAAGCTGCTGTGGAGACAACACTTGCTGCTGGAGAATCTGCTGCATTTGCTGAGGGGTGATCACCTGGGGAGTCATCATGGCCACTGACACAGGCACCTGCACAGTGAAAGAAAGATATCATCATCAAACGCGTTTTAATTCGCCTCCATCACAGCTGTACGTCTTTTTTATTTTGTACCAAAGATGGACCATAATTTTTTGCATAATATTTATCACTGCAAAGTTCCAGTTTCAGTCAGAATCCGTTATTTTAAGCCCACAGTACTGTGGCACTCTATTTCCAGAGGCATCAGATTCGATCAGACTCAAGCTTTACGTTTCGCATCTCTTATGTATTCCTGCAAGAAATTTAAGCATTGGCTAGTACAAATGTGTATTTAAAAATAAATGATCACATGGCAGGGCTCTCAACACTTCATAATCAATCATCTTATCAAGTGTCATAATGTTACGAATGGAAAAATCTATTGAGACTGTTTCAAAAGATATGATTAAAACAGACAGAAAAATAAGTATCTTAAAGCACCTAATGTTTTACACAGTAAAGACTCTTAGCCTAGAAAAATATCTGTATAATACATCATTTCAGTATAAGAAAAGCTTTCTTGTTCAGCTATTCTTTTAAGGAAGGCTGATCTACACAAGAAAAACAGTACTACCGGTACGCCGCAGTACAGAGCAGAGGACACGGTCTCAGTTACCTGGCCTTTGCCGAAGGCAATGTATTTACAGGCGTTCCTAACCGACAAATGAAAGTTTGGAAATCTTGTCATAAGATTATTAGTTTGTCCATTAAAGTCTAAGAGAAGGCATTTTTGTTCAGGTACTGTTTTGGCTATAGCTTTACTTTCTGTTTGCTACACACTGAGATGAAGTGTGTACATATGTACACAGACACAGACATACACAGACACAGACACGCACCCACATGCTCCAGGGTCCAGCTGCGTGTGCATGGGAAAGCCACAGCAGCTGTGTGTGCCTGTGCGGCAAGAGAGAAAAGTCTGGTAGAAGAGCCCGAGGTATGTGCCTGGCTGCCGCAGTAGATGCGATATGTGAAACCATTACTTGAACTAACCAGTACATAATCAAGCAGCTGTCAGCAGGCCAAGTTTTCCACCCTGGAAAAAGCAGTCACTTTCTCGTCTAGCAAAAGTCAATTGTTTTTTCTGTAAATAATAGCAAGCTGTTATCTAAATATTGTTTTGCCACATGTTTGTGGGACATTATCGTCTTCTGTAAATCAGCAAAAATAACAATTATTAATAAAACAAATCACAAGCCAATCTTACAGAGGAAACACTTTTATAATATTTCTATTACTTGAAAGAGAAATACAAGTCTTTTGAATTGTACATTTAGAAGAATTTACTTCATCTCATATTATATAGAACATCACTTCGCACATAATATCAAACATCACAGCATAAATTTTGTTCTTAAAATATTGACTAATTAAGAGTATTTTTGTCTTAACCCTCTGTCTGAAAGTAAAATGAACTACCATTACCAAAAAGTCTGATCACCTGCAAACGAATGAATTTTAGGAATAAAAATTCTGACATTCATACCTAAGATATGAGTTGAAGAGATAAATCAGACTTCCATGCGTAATCAAACACTTACAGGGGACTCATCCCACTTACCTTTAGCCATCCAGAAGTTAAACATTTAATCTCAGCTACTACCGGACTCTCTCTGTGGTCAATAGAATAAGGAAATCCTGAGTACACTTCATCTGAGCTAGTTTAGATATCTATTTCAGCACGAGACTAATCACCCTCTGAAGGTGCCTGGCCCTCTCCATTGAGTACAGACTGGCTTTGAGTAGATGGTTAACTTTCAGATGGTTAAAATTGGTTGTTACTCTTAGTGATAGTTTTGTAGTGTTTGAAATGCTGTATCTATGCAATAATGTTTATTCTAATTCTACCACGTCCTAAGAGCAAGGCAAACCAGTTTTTACAAGTTTGGGGATGAGCTAAGAGTAAAATTCGACTCGGAGTCAGTGTTCGATTCCCACTGAAGCCAGTAAGAATTTCCTCTTTTAACATGAGATCTGAATTTGCCTTCTTGCTGTAATTTTGCCTCAGCAATGCTGTTCAACATGTCAAAAAGGAATGAAAAGGGACAGAGGAAGACAGACACTTTTGCAATTAACCATTAACTTTAACCTTTAAACCCTGAAAGAATTCGTCTACCATTTATACACCTACTACTACAAAATATAGCAAATGGTGACACTTGTTACCCCATTTCTCATCTCATCTTTATATCTTCTCTATACGTTCACTGGCTTATGTACTTTTAAACACATGACTAAAAATTCTGATTTAAACAGAATGAAAATCAACTTAACTCTGTAAGTGGCACTGATTTATTGTGTTCAGTGCCAAAGATTCTAGCTAGTAAGACACATGACCTGCTATTCCAATAGTCCTAAATACAGATTCCCGTTCAGCAGACACATTTCTGCTAGCTTTTGCAGCATCTATTCTAAATCTCCTTGGCCACGTATTTTTTCTTAATCTGGAGACTCACATACACCCTAAGAGCTTTTCATTTCCCATTTTTTTCCCCATGTTTTTCAATCGTCGCTTTCAACTGTGCAAATAGAAGCAGAGAACCTAATTCACCTGGTTTTCAGGATGATGGACAAGAGCATGAAAGAAACTGCCATAGTTATGATCATTAGTACAAATACATATTTATGCAGACAATATGGCCTTTCACAGAATTTTATGTGAAGATGCACATATGTATATGCTCAGCACTCTCATATCATACCTGATATATAGCTTCTTCCCCATAGCTAACCAACAAGGCATTTTGAAAACTACTTGAATTTTAAATTAGCAATACGTACTAAGCAAAGAGATTTCTCTAATTGTAATTAGGCAATATAGATTGGTACATTCCACAGATTTCACTGATACACGAGACTGCATTTTATTCCTTCCTGGCATAGCGCAAGAATGGTATCTCGGTCTGAAGAATATCAGAAAACTGCTATTTTATGGCCAAATTTGTGCATTAGCTGTATTCCTCTGTTTTACTGTCTGCATTTTCCAGGATTTCTGATTTGATGTTATACAAATGCAGCAAAGAGGCAAATTCACACCTTTTTTCATAAAAAAATCTCTCAATGTATCCAAAGTCAATTCAGGCAGATGACAGTAGAGGGACCCAGTGAAAACATTTGATCAAATGAATTATGTAGTTCATTTCAGTGGGCCACAAACTCTCAACAAGTTCTCAAACAGACCTCTCATGAAAAACTGGAGACAACATGAAACACATGATTTATAACTGCAACCCATTTGTTACAAGATGTCCTCAAAGAAAACCAACTCCCAGCTCCATTACAAAGATGACTGTGCACAACAACCCCACAAAACACTGCGAGTCTTACATCCCCCAAAGAATACGCAAATTATTGTCTGGCTGAGGCTCCAAGTTTTGAAGAGTTTTTGATGCCTCTGACATATGCTGTCCCCGTTTCTTTGAATTAGATTAAAAGTCCAGCTTATCAAAACTAAAGATATATAAACAAGAACATTTTAACACATATAGCATTTCAGGGAATAAAACAAAACTAAACAAAACTTTAAGCTGTCTTATCACATGACTGTACTAACTAAAGAAGAGCTGTAACGCAGTATGAAAAGACTGATCCTGGAAATCAGACAGACCTCAGTTCATATAGCATGGTTGAAGAAATGAAGATGAAAAATTTTTGAAGCCTAGCAAATGATAACAGGAATCATATAAAATTCACTTCTTCACATTACGTATGTATCATATTGCTAATGCCACAAATCGAAGGCAGCATAACTAGCCTGCATCTTCAGGTAGCTTTCATATTTTTTAAAAGTCTTGATAACGTGCACACATTTTCTCAAGATATGTTGACCAATCTGACTCTGATCAAAACAAATATAGCAAATGCACACACACTATTTTTATTTCAAATTCCTTTTATTTTGAAAATGAGAGATCGATAATGAAAATAACACACAAAACAACACTAGTTTTCAGTGCTTTCAAAGCGAAAGAGCACAAAATCACATACATTAGTAATACTCAGAGCAGATTCAAGGTATGTAAGTGTTACTTCTTTTTCACAGACAGAGAAAACAGTCCACAGACTTTAAGAAATTAATCCAAGCTCACATGATACTTTAAGTGGCAGATCTGAGAACTGAACTATTCTGTAAGACAAGTCTCTCTCCAGTTTATTGAAAGAACTCTAATTAAACATTTAATGGAGAAAATTCTCTCTGTAGGTTCTTTCTCCTTTTAAAAATAAATGTAGGTGTGAAAATATACATATAAGTGCAGGATTGGGCTCATTAGCAGGAAACACTTTTAGTTTAGAAGAAGAAACTACTGTATCCCTTCTCTTCCCACTTTAGTAATGTGTACAGTGTCTATCATAATAATAACATTCCAAATGTTTCTGGTTTTATACTATTAAAAAGAAGTGAGAATGAACTCAGTGGTATTTATAAGCTTTTCATAACTAGCAAACAAGAATACAAAAATACTAGATAGACAATACATACTGCCCAATTTTATACAGTCTTTTAGTTAGATAAAGTTAGATGTTTCTGAAGCATCTTGAAAATATAAATTATGATACATAATACTAATGGTTATTTATCATTAGAGAAACTCTAAA
>NC_088098.1:25477700-25557700 GCF_036370855.1 Dromaius novaehollandiae
CTTTTGTGTCTTTTTCCCTTAGCACAACCAAGTCTGTACAAAAATCATATATAATAAAAGGTTACATATCTGATTCGTGTATACAGCAATGTATACTTAGGCATCTTCACTGATATATGCATTTCAAATACCATAGGAACACGAAATAAAAGAGAAATTTAAACTTATTTCCCAATTTGAAAGTGTTTCGGCAATAAACATTGTCTAAGGCTCTACAGAGTCTATATGTGGGTAACTGGATGTGAAGCCAGTTGCTCAAGGCCAACTGTACAAATTTACCCCAGACCACTGGTGTCCAGAAATTACTGCCAACTGAAACTGTTTCATGGCCAATTAGAATTGCTAGTTTCAGTCCAGTTTCTAATGGACTACAGTCCTCATAAGAGATTACCATCCTCATAAACTACCAGACCTACAGAAAGGTCAAGGACTGCATTCTCACAAATTTTATCTTCTCAGGTTCTGAAGTATTGCATCATTTCCTTATCAGATCCACCTGCAGTGGTTACCTGTTACAAGTACACTGACTGTCCGCAGCCAGGTAATTCATACATGTAACTTTATAACAGCTTAAATTTGGAGAATAGGATCTGTATACTAATCTATACAGTGAAGAGGGAAACTGAGAAGCTCCTTTAAATGGCAACTCAGTCAGAATAAATTGAGCTCTGTTCTGAATTTTGAATTGTTCCCTATGAGGGCTTCCTCTCCATGAATTATGCGAGGAATCTCCAAATTTAGGCATGTAATATTAGGTGATGAGAATACTTCATTTCCTTTCTAATAGGGAACAAAATATTGGTTTACTTCTGAGCCCTACCAAAGTGAAGAAACAGAAGTATACCTGTACAGCCATTCAGAACTACCAAAATTATTATTAAAATGAAAGTGCATGAAATATCCTGTATGCTTTCAAATCAGAATTGTATTATTTACAGACTATTCTTAGTATATGACATGTAAATACATATCAGAGTTAAAATGTTTTATCTAGTTGATATGACTGTTTAAGAAAAAATCAGCATATTATGCTAAAATACGGGATTATTTTGCCATTGTTGTTTTTCTACTATCAATACACACAAGACAGCCTAAAAAATTTTGGCAGAACTGTCAACAACCTTGACTCACTTAGGTTTCTACTGTTATAAAAAAAGTGCATTCTATTTTAAAGTGATTTGATTTGATAATAAAATTTTCCAACAAAATTTAAACAAACCTGGTGAAATACTCCTTTCCCACATGCCCAAATCAAATTCCATCCTGAGATACCTCAGTTATCACCACTTTAAAATCTTCTGCATTTACATTTTTGTTACCCTGTAAAATGTGTGATAGGCTGCAAGCTTCCACCTGTATTCTTAGGTCTGCAAGAAGTGGATAATTATGTTGATACCCTCTAAGAGCTTCTGTTTTAAGGGAAAATAAAGACTAGCCAATGGAAATATCTTTACTAGCCCACCAGAATACATCTTCTGTTGCCTTTTTCCAGCTTAAAGCAGAAGGGTGTAAAACAATTCTTGTAGATAAAAAATGGAGGCAATATTCATGGAAAAGTCTTTAAACAGTAAACAGACAGAGAGACACATTCAGAAAGCAATTGAGCCTAAATCATCAATATTTGAAAACTTGACTTTGGATATGTTCCTCTCTTTTTGCTAACTAGCTAGTGAGCCTAAGGTGACCAAACCTAACTATTTCAAATAGGTGCCAAAAATGGGGGAATTAATCAGGGACTTACTTTGTAATGATCAAAATTGCGATTATTTGGATACAAATAATTAACTTGCATATAGTATGATTTTCCAAGCTAACCAGACCCCAACCCAGAGTCCCGTTTAAGCACATATATAAGCACCACACTTTCAAAACTATGTAGACTGATCTTTTTTGTGCCCTGTGGCACCATGGCATCTTAGTTGCCTGCACATCTCTGTACAGAGACAGATGTAGTAACCTTTCCGACCTCAAATTTGTTGCATATACGGGAGTTGAATATTGACAATCTGATTATAAGCAGATAGTATGATATATTCTGGGCAAATTTTACTCTTGTTTACATTCATGTAAACACACTGTAGTAAAAGGCCATTGAAGTCAACAGTACAATCCCAGTGGAAATTGATATAAATGAAGTAAAAGCCAGGCTTAATGTTATTGTTGCATCTGTTCTTTTATAAGCACTGCACTGTTATTTCTGGCAGCCCTGAGTGGTGCAGAATGCCACTTCCCCTAGAGGAGCACTGAGAGCATACCATTTCCCTGGGCTTAAAAATATGGAAAAGACATGATGTAATTTTCACTTGTACGATGCCTAGAAAAACTGGCTCACAGAGGACAGGAGGAGCCAGGGCTTTCTCCTGCTGTTTTTTACACCCATGTAAAGTCTGGCCACACTGCTACATGCCTAAATCTGCACATTAGTTTTGATTGCTTATATTTTCTCTGTCTAAACACTGGATCATTTAGGTATGAAAATGAAAATATTTATTTTAAAATAGTTTTACTAGTCTTGAAATTTACTCTTTTCTTCATTCCTCAAGCAACAACATGCCACTGTTACCAACAGAAAAATAAAGAAGATAATCTTGTATAGGATCAAGTAGCAGACCACAATTTTTATCTGTAACTCACAAAAATATTCTAAGCATAAACTGTGGTCTGTGCATAGGTACACAGCTATTCTTCCTTGTAACCCTTGCATGTGAGACACAAGAATCCCAATTAAGGGCAGTTTCAGCCAGAAAGAGAAGGGGCCTGGATTATAACTATTTGGTATCAATGCCACCTTGCTCAGGACTCACGTAACATATCCAAGATTTCTGTTCCAAAGCCTGTCCCTTTCCTCTTTTGGATCTCATCACCTATAGCAAAGCCATATGCCGTAGTTGCAGCAGATTGAAAATAAAGCATCCAAACTTATCAATACCACATCTTAAGGAGATAAAAGAAATATGTTTTGGACTAAACCAAAGTAGACTTTAACAGGAAAAATCCCTCTTGACCCTACCAACACTGATAGGTATTTTACAGCATGTTGGGCTTTATGTACATTTGAACTTATGAATGCCTGGGTACAAACTGCTTCTACTTGCTCCTGCCTCTGGATAAAATGGACAGACCCCAAATGAGTTTAAGGAATAAAGACTATCCCATGGAGCACTTGAAATGCTGACACTTCTCAGGCTCTCAGGGAACCAGGGAGGAATGTCATGATTAGTCTACAACAATTCACCTACTTTCCTATCTGGTGGTTAAACCAAATCCCTTATCTGTCCACTTCTTCAACTGTAGGCTCTTTGAATGGTCCGTGAATAAAGGGGGCAACACCACTAAGGATGAAATGCAGGTTTGCAGCCCGCTGTCTGCTTCTTGGAGACCTAGGAGCAGAGATAAAGCAAGCTGCTTTCTATCGCTGCTCATCACTGCTAGAAAATTAATCGTGTATACTGTACTCTTCTGCGAGACAGTGGGTGGGAGAAAGCCAGATGTAAAGAGAATAAGGAGATCGTGCAGCCACCAACTCTTTCCTGACCATTAAGATTAGTGATCCCTTTCCAGCACTGGCAACAGTGACAGATTAAAACAATGCAAGGAAACGCCGACCATAAACTGCCAAGGGAGGCCAGAAGCAGGGTGACAAAATAGTTGGCAAACCAGAAAACTTCTGCATGTGTGTTTATGTAAATTTGAAGTTTCTACAGTAATTTCAAAAGATTTCTTAAGTAGTTAAGATTTGAAAAAAAAACAGTGCTGCAGAGTTTAGAATAATTTGTCAGCACTTTTTTTGTTTATGTGCCTTTGGGGCACAAAAGGGAAAGTTGTGGTTTCTTGGATGTGAGGAAAATGGGTTAATGAATCTGTAGTGAATTAATACATGAGCTTCACACTTATTCTGTATGAAACAGTCCCATATAGAAAGCCTACACAGCATATTTTAAAAGGGAAAGACATGACCCAATGTGCAACATTTGGTGTAGGGTTTAGGGTTTTATTTTATTATTATGTGGATGCATTTTACAACAAGCTTTCCAGAGATTTAGAGAAGTACAAAATCATGGAAAGTGTACTTCCACATAGGACAACTAAAATGAACTTCAGTATTTTATTTGAGAAACAGCAGCCATAGAACAGTCCAGATTCAATGATATTTTGAATGATGTTAAGGCTATAATGTGCTTCAAAAAAAGCAAAAAAAGCCCTCACAGAAAAACACCCCAAATGCCAAATGCTAATCTGAAAAACATGCATGAAATATAGTTAGTATCACAACAGTGTCATTTTCATTGGCAACACATGGACAAGGGAATGTGGCAAGGCTATTTTTCAGAGCTAATTTCATTTTCAAAAAGTGTAACATACTTTTAAAAGTTTTGACTTTGATCAGGGGAGGGAGTATACTACAAGGCTCTTTGCAAGGTCTCCTGCAGATTATTCTAACGAGGATCAGGAAGTCATAAATGTATCTCAAAGCTACCCTAACATTACTTCCTCAGGCTCAAAATTCTCAAAATTTGCAAGAACTTCATATCTGGTATCTCTCTATATATCAAGTATTTGCATGCGCATAATCAACTTCTATTCACTTTCTTGTTCACCTCTTATGAAAATATCTGATTTGCATAGGATTTACAACTGCACGTGCACCTAACTTTTGCTTCATTTGAATGTTCTAGCCAACTAGGTCACACTGCTGTAATTCATGTTCTCATGAAGTGACATTTGAATGAGAGGATTTCAATTTTTCCTGTTGTATATAAAATACAACCAGCACATACAGATCAGATGCTTTTGCATGCTTGATTTCAGTTTTTCTGTCTAGCTTGCCATTTGTTCGTGCAAATACCTGACCTGTATGATAAGTTTAGTATTTATGAACGGTAGTCAGGCCTGCTCTGGTGTACACACTGAATTTGCTGTCTCTGTTGTTCTTGAATTATACAGTAGCATACAGTTTTGTAAGAGATGACGTTGGTATTAACTTGAGTAGTTTTTAGTCTTTTCCTAAATAAAGACAGTGAATAACAGAACAATAATTCAAATTTTTGGTAACTTTAATTAACATATGTAATAAATTCAGTTAATGGAGAAAACTACTTACGGACATCAATAGAAAAACTGCAGAAGCAAAATGAGGTCCAATGGGAAGCATGTAAACTAAAAGACTGGAGTTTTTTGCAGCAAAAACTACTTCTCTTTATCTCCCATACTAACTCCCAACTCATATGTCTCAGATGAATATACAAAAGCATCATGTCACAGAGTGATCTATTAGACACCTGAGTGTGACAAGGGCTCATTAGAACATTGATTTTAATAATTTCACAGTATGCTATTATGAACCTCTGACTTTTAGACCTGGTTTGTCCCACATAATTTTAGGTATCTGTGCAAATCCAGTGAGTAATTTAGCCCACGTAAAAACAGGATTGCCCATGTCTGTCTCTCTTTTGGACTACAGAGAGCTTAGACTGATTATGCTTCTAACAGGGGTATGTGAAGTTAAATGCCAAAAGCTAGGCAGGCTGAACCTGGACTTCAGAACAGTCCATCTGAAAGGCCACCTGGTTCCTTGGTGCTAGGGACAGAAATGTGGTAAAACTGTCCTGCGCCCTGTTCTGTGCATCACGGGTTGCTCCCAAACAGTGGCTGATTCACCCCAATAATTTTATTAGCTTAAACAGACAGACATCCTGAAAAGAATAAGGAAATCTTCTTGCAAATAAACTGGAGTAAATACAGCTTAACAACATCTGCCAAGAGCAGATCTGTAACGAGTCTGCGACTTGAGCAGCTGTTACCCTTTGAAAGTCCCTGCTAGTCGGGTCACTCCCACTAGATTTTTAACCAATCCCCTCTCCGACTCGCAGAGTACAGTTCAAAGAAGCTGTTTCTTCAGTATGCTCTTCTTTTCCCTAAATACACTTCCACCAGCATTCTTGGGAGACTGCCAACTCACAATATATATTTAAGTACCTTCCATTTACTGAAATGTCACCTCCTTCATTAGACACAGGTGAGTGTCTTTGTCCTTTCAGTATCTTTCTGTGCTACCCGCCAATGACTTTTTTAGTCAAGACTATGGACGTACTGCATTCATTCTCCTTAATCTCTGTGTATTACAATCTAAACTAATGCGTGTAGTTAATATTGAAATATGAAGCATTACCTCGAGATGAGGCAAATTTACAAATTTCCTTAGAAATTACAGAGGGCTCTGTTCAGCCACTGCTGGGAGGTCGCTTTGCGGCGACGGGCAGCATAGCGGCCAGCACAGCTGAAGTCCTCCCAACTCGCCACGCTGCGAGCACACCACCTGGGGCAAGGCAAGGACTTTCCCAGACTACAGAAATTACAGACAAGGAGCCGGAGCTTGCTTATACTGAGAAGTATGGCAAAACAATTTATCTCCAAAGGGAACCAGATGTAGCACTGGTAGAGTGTGTGCTATTCGCAAATTAACTTTTTGAAACACACAAATTGAGATGGGCACATGCGATGAAACCACTGAAGCAGCAGTAAAACTGGAAAGTCTTTAGTGATACATTAACTTAGAAACAAGTTCCAAGCACACATTTTTCTTGCTGCAAAAACTGAAACTAAAAAGACCCAACTTCTGTAAAAGGTTTATTAAAATAGAGCTAGGAAATATATACTATTTTTAAAAAGTTTAGAATTTCCAATGTAAAATGTATTAAAATTACTTTCTTTCATCATTTTAATAACAATGTCTGATTTGTCAAAATAACAGGAAAAAACCTATAAATATCTGTTAAAGGACTATTCCAATAGCATGAAAAAATCTAGTGAAGAAATGACACAGAATATGGAACTGTCATCCCCCATTTCCATATAAAAGGCTGTTTAAAACTGACAAGCACATAAACAGAAAATATAGACTATAAAATTACTCACTTTAAGCATGGATCTTTATATAAAGCTAGCAGAGCACCTTCAATTTAGCAAACTCATTCTGAGGTGAATCGCACAAAAATGGTGTAGCATCTAGCAACGTATTTTCTTTACTTTTGTATACATATAATAGTTTGGTTACTACAATGTATGATGTATCTCTATCAATTTGCCTTAAAATACTGTATACATTAACATTTCTTAAATAATATATTTTTTTAATTATGGATATCACTACACATTTATAAGAAAATAAAAGTATTATTTTTCTTTTCAAAATAAGATCACTGCTGTGATTTATTAGATATTGTAGGCTTATTAGAAAAACATATATAGCATTTCCAGTGCTAGCAAAAGGTATGCATTATGCAAAGTTTGTAGGGAAATCAACAGCTTTAGTAAGCCTAACGATATAATTAGGGGAAAACAACTTTTTGGACATCCAGGTCGTTCCAGTCAGAAACAGAAGCAGCAAACATCAAACAAATATCAGCTAAAGCAGCACCCTAAGTTTAAATTAATGCACATTTTAAAAAAATTCATACTGCTAAAAAAAATTTAAAAAACAGTTTTGACAAGTGGATAGGAAAAGAGGAAAATATTTTAACAGTTCATTTTGACATTTCTCAAACTGAACATTTTGACTCCTTTGAAAAGATTCATGAATGGTTTTTAATGCCAATCACTTAATGGCTGTGATGGCTAGTGTCATGGACCATGTCCCCTTCTTCCAAGGACTGACCAAAACACGGAGAAGGGCTGAAATCACAGCTGGGACTTGCATTCAAGACTCTCAGGTCCCAGGTGTGTTGGGCTACAGAAATTCGGTCTTTTCTCTTGAAACTATTCCACTCTGGGTAAATAACAGCACACTATTTACTGGGTTAGAAGGCGCAAATGACTATCCAATCTTGGTTACTGCTTCTTAGAAGAGAAGAATAACATCTGGTTCTTCTCCCTACTCCAAAGCCAACAGAAGAGGAATTTGACCTCCTTGGTTTCCTACATCTCAGAGAGCAACCAACTCTCTGCAGCATGCAAGATTAATAGGGGAATGGAACGGCTTCTCATAGATAGTTTTGAAACTAACAAAGCCTTTAAATCCTTAAATTTTAAATGTTTTGTTTCAAAATTTCTTCTCATAAAAGCTGCCAGAATTTAATATAGCACAATTATCAAAACTCCTCCTAACATTTTTTCCACTGAAAATTATAGATTCATCAGATTATTTTTTTATTTGGCTCTCTAGAAACAAAACCAATTACTCGCAAAGCTTTGATCCTAATGAAAATTCAGTATGACTTACATAACAGGGTAAATACGAATATGAAAACACAAAATATTATGTAAAATAAGCACATAACTTTTTGCAAGATTGGAGTCACAGACTTATGTTGACAAGTATTTTTTATATGAACTTCTATTTGCTTGTCTCTCATTTTTATTTAGTACTGTGAATTTCCAAAGAAACTCTCCAGAGATTATCCTAATAAAATTCAGATATTTATTCTCAGAATATGAGACGTACTGTCTTTGTAATATTATTTGACTTACTCGTTAAAAAACTATGATGTTCACTAAATATAGACATAGTCATAATAACTGTAACCACTAAGTAATCTAATTTGAATTTCATTAGAAGAAATAACCTAAAATAAAAAAACTTTCTTCTTATAAAGCATTGTGAAAATCATTATGCAAAAAGATAGAAGACAGCTTGAGAAGTCACCAAGTCCATCCCTCTCCTCAAAAGCAGGATCAATTCTCTTTCATTTCTGACAGTTGTTTGTCCAACAAGTTCTTACAAGCTTCAGATGAGGGAGATTCCACAACATCCCCAGCAACCGAACCAGTGCTTCCTTACTTTGCTTTGCTTACTTTTGAAAAGCTTCCTGACATATAACACAAATCTCCTTCGCATCAATTAAAACCAGTTATTATTTCTAGACATATGCTTACAAGAAGTATGAGTCAGCATTTGTTTTGGAAAGTTATAATTAATGGTGACAAAAACAATGACATTTACTGACAAATTGAATATTTTGTAATGGAACGCTAAAAACAAACTGCTTTCACTACTGCTCTGTTATTGAATTCTGTCTATATTAAATAAAATTCTGAGACCCATTTTTGTACTCCACTATAACTATCTTCTTCTGCAAAGAGCAGTATGCATACAAATATTAGAAAACGCATATTTGTACATAAATAAATCAGTACTGATCTGCAATCAGTATCAGCTTTGCCATTACATTTGACAGCAAAAAGACCAGGTTCAAGAGAACTGACCTAGTAAATGGATGTATTTGCTAGGCATGGGCTTAAGAAAGTCCTGAAGTATTATTTTAAATTTTGTATGACCTAGAATATTATCCTTTTGACTAAAGATAGTATTACAGCTCACATATATACAGTGCTTATTTTACTCATTAAAAAACAGGATCATACACCATCTCCAAAGTTTTACCAAAGTTTCTGTGAATCTGCAACTATGTCAGAAGACACTGAGAATGGCCTTTAAATAAGTAACTGAAAAAATACTTTCCATCTGGAAGTACAAGCAAGATCAGAACCAGTGTTACATGAAATGAGACCTAATCACCAGCATGAATAGGAAATTCTTTGATTCATAAACGATTAGGAAGAGTTAAAAATATACAGCTTAAAAGCAATCCAGAAATCTTTTGAAAAGTATTTACTAAACAAAAAAAAAAAAAGTTGAGGTGAAATAGAACCCTTTATTCAACCTGAATAGATTTTTTTCCTTTAAAATTGCATTTTACAACACATATTTATAAAAATATTAGTGAAGGAAATTTCAAACTGAAAATTTTGCTTTCACACAAAACTGATTTTGAAATTAGGCATCTTTGACACATTGATGTAAAAAAAAGTGTTTTGAAAATGTAGGACTGTTTCAGCTTCCTCCTCTTTTTCTGATACAGAATTCGTGTAACAAATTTCAGAGTGTTTTCATACAGGAAAATCATAATTAAAAAGGCTGTAAATGAAACAGTTAATGAAGCTCAAATATTCAATGTTGGATCAACTATATTTTTACTGCTAAAATATTTTTGATCTTTGCTATAATTTCAGTTCTTTGCAGTGGGACAGTTCTTATTCCCAATCATGGCAAACCCTATATAGGCCCAAAATAACATTCTACAAAACTGGTAAAGAAAAGCTAGCTTATTTCTTTTGAAGAGTTTTCTAAATTGCCGACATACGTAATGAACAAGTCGCCTCAGTTACAAGTCAAAAGGGCTGTAGAAAAGATTTAAAGGGAAGAAAAGGAAAGATCTCATTGGTCCATTTATTGTTGATTGCAGGAAAAGAACAGTTAAGGATCATTACCTAAGTTTTTCATGAATAATAATAAACAATAAACTTTATAAATACCATACAAATATTAAACACTGATGCTAAATACAAGGAAATTAAAGCAGAATTTACACAAGGAAAGAAGATGCAGACAGGACAAACAGAGAGACAATACAGAAAGGGACATCCTGTTGGCATCCACTTTTTAATAAAATTGCTGAATAGGTTTAGGTTAATTAATTCTCTTCTCTCTGGGAGGAAGCAAAGCCTTGGGGGCTGCCAAAAAGGTGTGTGTGTGTATGTATATACATATACAAATACATATATACCTGTATGCCTGTATGCCTGTATACATACATACATACATATATATATACACATATACACATACAGGTATACTGGCATATATATATTTCTCTGAGCAGCAATGACCCAATCATTCTATACTGAGAGTTTCTGAACCACAGATTCATTACAGTGGCTAAAGCCATACTCTTGCTAAGTTTTGCTCAATATATGACACCCTGCAATAATTTTTACCACAGATTATGAGATCAAACCCTATCTCCCAATTTAAGATGCAAAGGCACAGAGAAATGAATGATTATAATTTGTCTGTTACTTTGTAGGTGATGGTATGATGCCTGATTTTTGGAAATGAACTCATGGGGAGCTCTAGGGGCACAGATCTTGGTAAAACTATCTCCACAACCCCCAATGTCTTCTGATTGTCTAATTTCACCGTGCGTAGAGGGTTCAAAGCAAGTAGATTTCAGACTGAATAAAATTTACATATGCAGTAATATATACTGCAGAGATTGATTCTTTAGTAAGTGTCTAGCATTTATCTGCCTTTTCTATATCAAGGATGTGAACACAATTATTAAGAACAACATGGATGATATAACCAGATATTTATGAGTCTGCAACACTATCAATACCTCTGTTACTTCACTGTCACCACAAAGTCATCATAGGCAGTTTATACTTTTTACTAAGGAACCAAAATGCCTCTTTCTTGGACTACTTAGAATTTTGGAAAGGTTTGTGTGATTTAGAAAAGAAAGTGAAATTCCTCAAAGTTTGTATCATGTATAACGTAAACAAAGAATTATATCTATATATTTGGCCAAATGGGTTAGCAGGCTGAATTTCTGAGCTTCTGGCTTTTGAATATCTTGAATATTTTACAGCAAGCCTTTCATACTGTAGAACCTCTGTGCCTGCTCCACCACACTTTCTAGGAGTCACATCCACAAATTACTTTCTATTGTATTTCAGAGTCTTCGCTTAACATAATGAAAGAGTTAAATAACAAGATATATAAGCCCTGACATTGCACAGACAATCTCTCTCTCTCTCTCTCTCTCTGTAAATATATATATAAATGTTGAATGAATACATGCTACATGTAATAGTTAAAAACCCAAAGCACAGACATACTCTCCCAATTTTGGTCTGTCTGAGCTGCTCAAAGATAACTGGAAGAGCTACATATGTACTAAAACCAGGAAATAAAAACATTTTAGCTATCCATTATCAAGGGATTATTGTTTTAACAAGATGTATAGAATCATATTATCATTCTATTAATTCAATAATCTTGATGTTGTTACAAGACTGAGACAGTTATCAAAACAGGATTATTCTTGTACAAAAGGATCATATTCTTTAATGGGACGGAGATGTCATACAAGCTACAATGTCATAAAGATAACAAATGCAGGATTGAGCTTGCAGTGGTAATGAAGTTATGTTGGCATACATGGCTCCACCAAAATAACTGGTATTTCATAAACATATAAATACATCTGTTTAAGAAACTATCATTCTAATGATGATTTCATGAAATCCCTCACAAAGTGGCATTTTATTTTATACACACACACACACAATCACACACACACACACTCTGAAAATCTGTACGTATTTTCTTTTGTATGTGGTTTCAAAGCTCTTTCATTAACTCAGCCTTGCAGTGACAAATATAAGAAAACCTTCTCTTCTTTTGAAATTAAATGAAGATTTAGAGTAATTATTATAAAACTACTTTGTCCTTGAGGACATTGGTCTTCAAGTTTTGCATGGGTTTTCAACTAATCCCATCTCCTCAGAGAAATGTTAGGAATTATTCTTCATGACTCAGTTCATTCCTGCTGTTCCTTAGTAATTGGTAGCCAATCTAACATTTCTTATATGTTCTTTCTTTCATATAGCTTTAGTCAAAAAGAATAGGTTTTGGACATGCAATTTATTTTACTGCTTGATTTCTGTGTGTAGCTAGTAACAATGCCCACGCTCAAACCTACATGGCATACTAAAGTTTGGGACATACAGAAATTCAAGATAATCACGAAGTGGTTTCAATGCATGTTCTTCTGTTCACACAGTTACTAGTTCCTACTGTATATGATCTGGTACATCTATTATGGGGATATGAGTGTAACTATACAGTTGTAAGAAGACCTGAATTCTAATGATTTCTAAGCTGACTACAGGTCTGAGTTTTGGTGCAGGCAAAGCACCAACACTGCCTCTTATCAAGCTTTGAATGACATGTTTGTAAGACGGATGGTGGCAGTTTCACTTCTGTTGGTGTTAGCCTTAATCACCACACATGTGATTTTCACTTCATATAGTTCATTAGATATACATCCTATGAAACCACATAGAGAGAACAGGCTTCACTTGAACAGCAGTATGTTTAGCTACCTGAGGTTGTCATAAAGAAGATACCATTGTAGCTACATTACTACATAATTATGTCCTGTAGATTTAAATAAAAACTTGGACTTTTAAGTATGTCTGTGTGTTACGCATATACTAATGTATATGAACATACAGAAGCTGGCAAGGTGGTATGCTGGTTTAACAGATCAGGGATGCCACATTATTCTGAAATGGTGAATTCAGGCACTGGCCAACTCAAGACTAAACACTGAACAAGGCGTAAGTTCAGGCATCATTTGTAGGTTACTACTAAATGCCAGCTTCTTAAGGCTACCAGTATACAAGACAGGTTTTTCTGAATGAATACCTATATTTCTATTTTCTTTTGTTCAGATTAGGATCTTAGAGCAGCCACCATTAACATTACCAACAACTTGGCAATCGTTGAAAAAATGTTGACTTTAATAGCATCTGCTGTATTCAGTATTTCTGAGAAATCAAGATGGAGCAGATGCCCTTCACTCCTTATCTCATACTCCTGAAAGATGTTACACTGATACGACAGCTGAAGCGTACACTTCTCCAACTTCAACCCCAGATTTATACGATAGTTAGTGAATATACAGCTAAGATTGAGAAAGGATTATTACAATCTGAACTGCAGCAAAAATAGAAATGGTAGAAGTTTACTGAGGAAGACAAACTTTTTTCTTAGAAAAATATCTTTGGAATTCTCCTATATTGCATCCTTAGTGTTAGCTAAAATAAGATTATACAACCAAAGTTCTTGTACTCTTTCTCCCTTTGCAGATCAATCATGTTCGATAATGAAAACTACTGCCAAGCTAGCTGCAGCTAAAATAAAGTTTGCATGGCCACCAAAACGGCACTTCACATGTACGAGGTGAGTCTGATACTGCGACATTTAAAAGGCAAAAATTACTACTTAGTTGCTTTACTGTTACTTTGTGTCAATCATGTTACTTGGCATAAAAGAGAAGTGTTGTCAGGAATATTGTCTACGTCCTGAGTGAAAAAACAAAACTCTGAAAGTGAATGGGAGGGACAGAAACTATAGAAATGAGGAAAAATTTCACTTACATTTATCCAAGATGGCTGGCGCTATTACTGTTGAAACTCTGCTATGGGCTGAGGTCACATGACCCTGTAAGCTAAAATAGAGAAGCTTCAGCTGAGGGTAACTGAAGCTGCAGAACATTAAAATACATTTTAAGGTTATAGGTACTGACTGGAGTTTTAATTTCTGAGACCTATTTTTCCCAAGGCATGAAAAGTGATCTCTACTTTCTGGTCATTTTTCAAGCCTGGAGGGAAGAGATTTCCAGTATTATCCTCAACCTCATAATAACTGTGTATGTATGCATACAATACATGCTATGATAATATGATGGTACCATTGGCATGAATTTGGAGTTGCCACATTATTCACAGATGGTGAATCCATACGTGATTTATGCAGATCCTCCCAAACACAACCAGAATAAAAACTTTATACAACATCACATCATCATGTATGTAGGAAATGTGAATTCTATACTAGAAAAGCTACTTTAAAAATCTGGTAAAATGTGTAAAAATGCCATCATAGAACTTTTTCCCTTCTGTAAAGTTATTTTTTTAGATTGTAGTACACTTCAGAGGGAGACTGACAACTTACATGTTAAAAAAAAATAAAAAAATGAAATAAACTTTATATGCATATCAGTACTGTAGTTTGAAAACCTATTGCATTTTAACCTCCCAGGGCTTAAAACAAGTGTGTGCTCTATTGGCAGCTGGAATCGTCTCTTAACCACGCATATAAAGATCCTACTGTTGGCTTCAGTAGGTGGCAAGATAGTGGATTTTTCACTAGCGGTGCATTGAATGTTCCCTCTTCTAGCCCACAAGATACTGTGCTTTTGGGAAAAGAACTGATATGCAAAAGAAAAAAGGGCGAAAAGAGAAAACAGTAGCTTGGAAAATTATTGTTAGTATTAACAGCTGCTTAGAGATTTGGAATGACAGAAAGAAAGAGACTAGTAAAGTTCAGATGAGAAAAGTGCAGGACAAATAACACTACAGTTTATTACCCGCATACCAGGACTGCATGTATGATATCTGTTTATGCAAATATACACCTGTGCATATACATGTATAAAGATATACATGCAATGTACAAACACAGATTTCTATAATATGTTCCTTAAAAGCATTTCTACATCTGAAACTGGGAAAAGCAATTACGAGACCACAAGGAAGGCAACCAAATCTGAGCTACAGAAATCCTGAAGCAGAAAAGTAATAACAAAAGCACACATATCATACATATTGGATACATGGGAAACCAGAAGAGACCAGGGGAACGACAAGTTGCCAAGAAGTGCAGTAAAGGGCGGAGTCTCTTTCCTTTCTGAGAAAACTTAAAAAAATAATTCTCATCATATCATATAGGAGTTTACTTCATTTCTCGTGCAACTCTAATGTTATTTATAAAAGAAGACAAACTGAAACACTATCAAGATCTTATATCATTTTGTTATATCGAAATAAATAGTGTGCAAAATCAAAACTAGGGAACCCAGTCAAACTGTTACGCATGATAGCCATTTTTATAAAATCAACCCTAGAAGTCATCAGAATCTGACTGAATAAGATAAGATAGAATAAATGACAAATGAAAAAGACAACATGATTCTAACAAAAGGACTACTGGGGGAAAAAAGCAGGTAAAATTTTCCTACAAAAAGAGACTGCTGTATTTTAGATTTTTAATAATATTCTCAAAGACAGAAAATGTTACCCAAATTATGAGATCATCTTAATAGAATAGAAGAAGTGGTAGTGAATGCATCTGTGACAGAAAACTGCGTATTTTACCTTTACCAAATCAACTTTCAATACTTAGAGGACAACTAGCTTGAAGTTTCACAAATACTTATGAGCCTATGTAGAATGAGTATTTCTTAGTCTAGATGCTACAGGACAGATGCCACAACACCAAAACACCATATCCCAACTGGAACTAGTTGCTCTCCTTCAGTTAATGACAAACCCTAACAAAAAATAACAAACTGAAATTGAATTAATTAGGCTCTCTATGAATGGTCTAACAGAATTCATTCAATCTAAACAGGATTTGTTTGACTGTGTAGACTATAGTCTAATACACTCAGTGTGAAAAGAGGTAAAGCTCTACCACCAGTAAGCCCGGCTCATTTCATAAGAAAAATGAAGCGAGAATAGCAGGAAATCACTAAATCTAATACAGATGTCTATGCTGTAGACACCTACATCCCACTTCGTCATCTCAGGCATTTCTGTTGTACAACTCACTAAATCTTAAATTAGATGTTTAAATCAGATCGGATTAACTTTCCCTTTAAATTGTCAACTGTGTATTGACTACGAGTGCCTTGACTATGAATGGAATCTGCAGGTAAGTGGTGGAGATGCCGTGCAACCATCTACAGTCTGGTGCAATAAATCCCTCCTCAAAGAAGCCAATTATCCAGACAGCGAAGCAGTCTACCTGAAGTAGTCATTCATATCTATGTTAAATAGCGGTAAAATCAGTGCATTTTATATTTACTTCCTATATTCACTTTGACTTGCATCAGGTAAATAGAATGCCCTAAAACTTGCTCCAGTTGAACAGCAAAAGTAAAAATACCATCCAATTACTTTAGTTTTCATTCAGGTATGGTAAGGTAACGGATGAAGAACACTGCTGATATCATCAATCGCTTTATTTTATTACAGCACGTGTGTATATCCCAGCCAAATATACCACATGAAAACAAACAAGCCAACCTTCAATTCGCTCTTTTTCTCCCCAAGTTTTAAGACAAACTCGCTCTGCGGAATAAAATGAATGAAAACGTTGGCATCTGTGTCCCCCCACGCACAGAGACACCAGTCAGGGAACTTTAAGTACTACATGCAGACTTAAAAAACTACTGAAAAAATCAGCGTGATGTGTCAGGAAGTCAGATACTTGACAGGCTGACTCCAATGGCAATAGCTGTATGTGCGAAATGTTATTTTAAATATAGCTCTATAAGTAAAAAAAAAGAAAACACTCTGCCAAAGCTAAAAAGAATAAACAATATATATGTACTTCTAAATATGCGGTAGGTCAGTATAAACTTTTAATATATTCTACACCCTTTGGATTTATATAGATTATAAGATTAGATATGACAGTTGGCATAGTCTTTTAGAGAAATATATGACATAAAAATAGCCAGCCAGCAAGGCAACAATGCCATTTTGATAATCAATTTCAAAATTGAATAGAATTTCCAGAAACAGTTTGGACGGAAAATTATCTCACAGCATCGTGGGGGATGGTACACTGGTTTCAATGAATTGGCTGAATAAATAAAATAAAATAAAACAAAACAAAATAAAATAATTATTTTGTAAATATTTACAGATTAATTCAAATTTATCAACTAAGAAAATTAACCGGAAAGCAGATTGACTGCACCTCACAAAACTCAGCGATCACCATAAATCCAGACAAGTTTCCAGATTCCATCAGAATAGAGGTCATGTTCTAAATGAAGGCAGAATTTGTAATGCATTATTCATCTATATGAAAATATTACAAGGTGAGACAACTTTTTTTATAGTTTATTACCACAGCATATTACAAAATGCATTTGTAAAATAAATGTTTAACCGACAATGCTGTGGCAAGTCGTTACAAAGTATATTATAAGACGCAAATACTGTTAAAATACGTGTGTATGTTTAATGCATGAATTACAGTCATCAGACATGGTATAAATCGTCATAAAATTTAACAAACGATAATAAGGTATTTATAAATGGCATCTAAACATAAAGTGTGCACAGAGAAGTAAACGGTATTAAAATTAATCCTGGTATGAAGGCTCTTTTTTCCTTGTCTTTTTACTCAGAACAAATGAGGTTAGCTGATTTTATTGTTTGGATTCTAGTAAGTGATATCCAAGGTAAACTCTTGGTATCCTTCCAAAGAAGACAAAAATTTCCATCTAAGAATTACCAACAGATTTCCAGAATAAAATTACAGACAGTTCTCTATCAACTTGAGAGCACTGATTAGCTTTAACAACACTTTCAGCCCGCTTCTTATGAAGAATTAAAATCCCCTGAATAATTCTGAGTTACTAGTGCTACAGAAATTTTTCTTGAGATGATAAACTGCTGAAACTCCACTGTATTGTTCTTTCTGTTCTTCTGAAAAAACTGTCTTTAATGAAGTAAGGAAGCAACAGCAACAGCTATGCCTTTTAAATTCTGCACATTTGATCAGCCATACTCAGGGCATGGTTCTAGACCTGTATATGCCTTTGTATTCTATTACAGTTCTAATAATTCAATACCATAAAGCCAAATGTTGATCACAGAAAAGATATTCATGCTATTTGGCACATGTGTAGCATTAAAAAAAGCAGAGAGCAGTCACCAGGGTACCTCTTAGGGCATTACGGGAACAAACGTGCGTGCCTGAGAAAGGAAATGAATGCACATCTCATCTGTAACAGTCAGGCTAAATGACAGGCAAAATCATGGAAATAAAGAAATGTCCTTACTTCCAAAATCATCAGATAAGTCTCTAGAAAAAAATGGACCTTCTGACTAAAGAGAGAGAGAAGGTAACTACAGAGCGATGCCACAGTCACGTCCTGCAAGCTTTTGTGCAGAGATTTGTTGGTACGTGAAATCACTCATAATTACAATATAGAACTTTAATGATTTCACTGTAACTAAATAATGTTATAAATCTAGTTTAAATCTTTCATGTTTCAATTGCCGAGAAGCTGATCTCCAGCTTCTGAAGCACAGTCGAAGAGCATTAGCTGGATCTGAGAAACCTGAGCTGGTGATTGCAGTGTTGACATTATTCTCTCTCTTCATTTTCTCTGAAGTTTAACAAGATTGAATGCCTGAAAACAAAACCTAACTACATTCAGGAAGGAAACAAAGCATTAATTTTGACAGAATAGGCAGGAAAAAAGAATTTTTGCATGGTTTAAAAAATAAACTAGACAAATTCAAGGATGAAAAATCTATGTGGAGCTTTTGAACGCAAAAGTTTCTTGAGCCTCCCATTGCTGGGACAACGTAAAACGGAAGCAGCTCCATTTTTTATCTTGTCTTACCTCTTACCCTACTCCCCTCCCCAATGCACCTGGAGTAGTCACTTGCAGAGACAGGGTAGTAGGATCTGACCCACCTAGTCTGATACTTCTGTACATGAACAAAGTATGTGGAACCAGCCTGAACTTTGAACTGACATGGCACATAAAGACATGCTACATCTCAAATGGGACAACTCAGTGCATGGATTACCAGCTGCAGCTTTACAGAGTTTATACGAGATCAATTTTCTGCGGATGTGGAGACGAACACACATTTCTATGGAAGCTGCCTAAGGAAAACACTATTATATGCAACTGTATGCAATTGTATGCTGTAAATTTCCATATTGAAGTAGAAAAGACACTGGTACACTAAAGATAGAAAACAATTTCTTTTCCCAACATTTCATCAGAAAGGCCCACTCTACACAGTACTCACTCCTTAGCGGGCCTATGGTAGGTGTTTTCAGTGTTTTAATTAAGTGGCTCCAAACTTTCTTGACCAGCAAAGTATCCAGAAAATTTGTGGCTAATTGCTTCTTTTTCCTTAAAAGTCCTCATATGCCAGGTCCTGCAGGAATTATTTGCTTCTTCAGCTTTTCCAAACATAAAGAAACGTGGCAAGGTAAACCAGAGACCCCAAAGTCAATCCTAAGCCATTCCTGTTTGTGTGCATATATTGTTTCCTTAAGATGTGACCATTTTGTTAAAATGACTGAGCAAACAGTTCTTGGATAAGAATGACTGTCTCAAAGTTAAATCAAAGGTCAGGAAGATACTGCTTGGAAGTGTGAAAAATGCTTTGAAGGACACTTCCCCATGCTTCCGGCAAAGGCATTGTTCCTTGCTGTACTGTGACACTGCTGGATAGCGCTTAACCTTCCTTGTGAATGTGGACAAGTCACAAATCAATCCACCAGAGATAAAAAAAGCAACAGAGAACAAAAACAGAACACACACACACACACACACACACACACACACACACACACACACACACAGAGAAAGGACCAAAAAGTCCTAGAGTAAAGTGAGGCTGGAAAAATGTAAGATAAAAAAAAAGAATATCAGAAATAAAATTACCAATAAGTAATTTTCATATATCCATTCATATATCCTGAGACTACATGACAAACACTTCAAAAACAACATAGGCATTGCTTAATACAGGAAGTGGTCTTACCAGCATTGCTGTTGTGCAATTATAAATGCAGGAAATTATTAATAAAAAGAATATAGTAACCTTCTACATTTCTATAGCTGACATTGCATCCCTCTTTGCTGAACAGATAGATATCTCTGTGGCAGAATAACTCAGCAGAAACAAGGAAGCCAACAGCCCACTGATTCATACAGAAATTTATTCAATAATTCACTCTAGATAAATCGAGAAATCTTCTCATTCCTTAGAGGGTTTCTATGTCTGATCTAATAGAAATTAAAAGATTATATATATTAACTGGAATTATTCTCACGTGTGTAAATATCCAACTAAATGGACTTTAAGTACAGCTGAAATCTGACAATTAGAGTAAGTCTTCCTTCAAAAATTAAAATCTTGTTTTGTTTTTATTTTTGCTTTCCCACTTTATCTGTCTTCTTTTTAATTAATTATTCACTTACAAAAATGGCTTTTATCCCAGTGTACTTGGCAGCTTATGCTAGACACACATGACAGGAGAAGGCCCACTACTCTAAACATGAATTGCCCAAACCTGTAGTTTCATGGTTTCATATTACAGGACACAAAGCCACAAAAAAGCTGAACTGAAAATATGTGCCATCCACCGCAAAACTGCAGTGTGCTCAGCTTGTATTTGGAGTAGCTCAAATTCCCAGAACGGTAATGGCACTCTTTGCATTCATGCTTAGAGAATAAACTTTTTTAAAGGAGTAAAACAGGAATTTTCTTGAAAAATAAGAAATTAATGAAATGCAAACCATCAATTCTATTATTCTGGGAGTTTGGTATTAAATTTTCAGACATCCTGTCTCAGTGCATGCAAGCATTTGTATCTTTTGCTAAATTCTCTACTCTAGTGATATTTTGTTAAGTTTCTCACCCAGAGATTTCTTAACCAACTCATATGAGCGGTTAAAACTTCTTCTAGAGCATGGAAGGGTTAATGGTCCAAATACCGACAGAAGTGCAAAGATACATGTTTTAAAGAGGTGTCCTCCAGGATCAGAGTTAGCTGATTTAAAAGATTAGTGTAGCTTAAATACATTGTCTTTGAAGAATGAAGTGCCTCATTTAAAAAGTATGACATCCTAAAATGAAAGGCAGTCCTAGGAAAGGAGCTGGTTGGAGAAATATTGGTAAGATTTACTCTCAATGTTTGCTGAAAAAGGCTATAAAGCAATGAAAAAGATATGTTATTCATGGGAATTGGAAAGCAACTCAGTGCCTTTCTTCGAGAACAGGGCTTTGGAGTTTAAATCTTTATATTTAATGGCCCTCTTGATCTGACCATTCCAGGGTTGCTATGGACTGTATCCAACAAATCTTGGCATTCATCTCACAGGGTCTTGACCTAGCCTACCTGCAATTAGTCCGATGAGATTTACACATTCTTTAGATAAGAACAGGAGACTTTCTGTGGAGCAAAAATTCAATTTATGTACAAACACAGACTAGTACTCCCCGTAAGACAGGATACAAAGAAAGAAAAAGAAATAGAAGAGAAGCAGAGAACCAATATCCAGAGAGTCTGAGATATGACTGCAGTGTTAAATAGGATAATCAGTAAATACTCTTTACAGGCAGGTAGTCCAAGCCTAGAGAGACAGAACCGGAAGAATGGAGTATAACTGAAAGACTCATGCATTCCTATATTGCACAATCCAGGAATAAGATTTCATTAAGACAATTAGTGCAACTCATTTAACGGCAAATGGAAATACCAGAACTCTGTGATGGATGTATAAGCACTTAGCTTCCACGACACAAAAAAAATGCATGCAGTCAAGATGAAGGAGTGAAGCACAACGACAATAAAATGAAAATGGGTACTGTATGTGATTTTTAAATGAAGGATGAGTGAAATATAAAAATAAATAGGTAATTCATGTACATTAGATTAGACTTTATATTTTTAAAGACTCAATATTCAATCTGTTAGAGTACATTTGTAATACGAGTATGAAAATATTTTATTTAAAATTTCTCATTTGATGGGTTGGGTAAGAAGGTGAATATAGAATCTTTAAGATCTTGAGCAAGGGGAAAAAAACAGTCTCTCTAAAGAATTTTCATTCTTGGAAAATGAATTTTGGAGATGTCCCCAAACTTTAGTGTAACAGCTACAACAGATGAAAGCAAAAAAGTTACTGCCAAAGCAAACTATCAAAAAATAAAAGACTTCCTAGAAAACAATGTGCAAACAGAACAGCATCTTACTGTGACCCATATGAGCACATGGGAAAAATTTTGACAAATATGATAACCTGATTTAACATACAGGGAGTTAAGAAAGGCATGACAATGTTCTGGTGACTTTATGACTTTGTCAAGATGACCATACCTTATGATACATATTTCACTTTCCTTTTTTTTTAAATGAGAAATTCCTGAATGCTAAGCTTAGTATGAACCTGATTCCAAAGGTTTTAGAAATACTAGCTCAGCCTATGACGAAATGGATGAAAATAGCTACTGAATGTATGCATCTGCAGTCAGTCTGCAGTGAAAACTGGCATTTTTGTTTTGTAGGGGAAAACCAAGGTACCCACAAGGTTCTCTTTGCAGCCCATACTAAATGCCTCTATATTAAATTCTTGTGAGGGAGTACCTCTAAAAAGGCCAAGAAGACAGAGAATCTGGAGCTTTCTATCTCAGCTGAGACCTATATCTATTCTCTCAGGTTGCCTGTAATCCTTGCCTGCAGCCCTAAGGAACAAATTGTGAAAGCATCCACTCATAATTCTGAGGTGCTCTGGTGTAAGAGGTACAACCCAGCATTTGTCGAGATCTGATTGAATCAAAATCATTTATAGGCAGGAATTGTGCAAAGACACTGAAATACCAATGCCAAGAAGAAGAGATTCAGGTCATAAAACGTAAGACTTTTCTATGCAGTGCTGTCTGCAACTAATACAATGCTCCTGGAATACAGACAATGAAGGGTCCATGGTCTATTTTGTTCTTACTAAATTTTAGAATCATAAGGCTATATAACAGGAAAGGACTGAGAGAGATCAACTAGTCTAAAGCTGAACAAAGCACTATACAGGTAAGTTAAACCTGAAAAAGTCTCTACAGAGAATCCATAAAAACGTGCACATGTATTTTATTTAAGTCATTTAGCTGTACAAACTTTTAGTGTAGTTTGGGTAACTTTGTAGATTTGGGTAAATAAGTTGACATCGTTGTCTTCAGGAACCAAAGCTCCATGAACTTGTCAAACGACAGGTTTGTACTGTCTGCTCAAGATTTAGGGAGTAAGACAATTTCACAGACATCAAATACAAACTTTTTTTCTCTCAACTAACAAATTATTAGCATTTCTGCTAATATTTTTTAGAAGCAAGCTTAAAAACATTTATATTTAGACTATTTTATCTAGCAAAATATTTTCTACAGTTTTGAAATAATAGTTCTTGCTGTTAAAAAGTACTACATACAGCTGACTCTCAGACATAGAAACATACATGAAAATGAAGCCACATTCCCCTGTGGTTGTCAAAATACAGCTCCACTAGGAGTTACATACAAAGTATGGCAGGAAATAGTTAGACTGCATAGCAGAAAAACCTGCGGAGAGAGGGAAGAAAGAAATCATCCTTTTCAGGCTCGTGAGTGGCTTTTTGTATTAAAATGAAACACCCCCAAATCAGTATAATATCATGAGACATACTTCCAACTAAAAATGGTATTATAGTATTTTTGTCAGCAAGCATCTCATCAATTTTTACGCATCTTGGATTGTTTCCTTGTTTCAATTTTACTGCATTCTGAGGAAAGCACAAACCGTTTCCTCTCCCATATTGTGATTTTTGTTATTTTTTTACTATCACTGTAAACAGTGTAAGCAGTTAAATTGCCTTAGGACAATCAATGTGTATGCCCTGTGTACATACATGTATAACACAGGACTTCAAAGTGTATATGTTAATTCTGAGTTTCTTCTACCATCATGGCATTCACTTCCTTACCATTCTACATTCCTCTGGAGTGCCTCAAAGTCATCTCCAATCTTGATAAAGCTAAATCATTTTTTGGGTCGTCTTCAAAATTGGACACATACCATATACTTCAGCCCTTTTTCCAGCTCATTAATAATATATTAAACAATGTTGTTTAATGTATAGGTCTGTGGTAGACAGAAATGTTAACCTTTTGCCATTCTGAAAATGGACAATTTATTCCTCCTCTATCTTCTGTCTCTGAGCTTGTTTCCAACTAATGACGGAACTTTAACTTTCACCCAGAACTATTCAGTTTTCTTAATAACCTCAGGTGAAGGACTGTGTCAAAGGCTTTTTGAATGTCCTTGTGAATCATATCTCTTGGCTTTACTTTAAAAACTAATTTATTTTGGAGACACTTACAAATATTTCTTGTAGATTGAAAATAAAGGAGTTTTCTTAATAGATGTAATAGAGATTTGTGTGTTCTGCAATTTCAGTAAACTTTGGAGCCACAAAAAAAGAGCATAATTTATCTCCCAGGAAGGTCAGACCACCAAAAACTTCTGGTGAAATCAGTAATGCAGAAAAATTAATTCTAAGGTCTTCTTTTATCCTGTTGGAATGAAGTACTTCAATACACATGATGAATCATACAGGCTGGTGAAAGACGCAGTAGCAGTAGTAGGAGCAGCAGCAGTAGTAGTTGTACAAGAAGTACTGTGATTATATGAAGACTTACATGTTACTGACCAACGGTAAGCACTGTACAAATGCAGAATAAAATGATCGTTCTATGAAAGACAAGAGATGACAGAGACAGACTGACAGGAAATACTTGTCATGATAGTAGGTAATATATGTTGCTAAGCTTTCTATGCATAAACTGGAAAAGTCTGAATGACTGACTTGAAGGAGGATAATGAGGTACCTTTCTAATGTTTATAGGAAGATCCTCACAATCATTACCGACAGCACAGGAGAAAGTACAATAGGGCTTATCTGAAAATCTAGAAGTAGGAAATTAATGACTGCTTTTTTTTTCTGTTTTTTTTTTTAACTTTATGAGAAGTAATGGGTATGGTGAAGACAGTCTGTGAAGGATTTTAAAACCTAAAATAAACAGCTGGCATTTGATATTTTGAAGGGAAACGGGGGAAAGACATGGAGAAAGAGGCTAGGAAAAATAATCTGTGCAGAACAGTGGCAGCAATGAGACACAATAACATTTGTCACAAGCAGAAAAGATGCCAGTTGTAGTAACCGGAATGAGGAGAACCCGCAGAAGTTGTTCAGCTCTGCATGCGGTTAAAAAAAGCTGTACCTTAGTATAGGTGGGAAGACCAAGAAAGATGTCCAAATCCAATAAGCTGTTTATGCTCCAAGCTTATAAGACAACCAACACGGTGATACAGTTGACAGTGATGGAGAAAAGGGGTCAGAGAAGAAAGGTTATTAATGTTGGTCTTTAAGTTGATCTCTAAGCATCCACAGGCTACAATCAGAGAGATGATATGAGTTTTGTTTTGTTTTGTTTTTTAATAGAGGAAACCTTATCTGGAGTAGACTGCAAAGATGCTGACTGAATTTGTCATTTGGATGAACTACAATAAAGATTCTCTGAAGAAAATAGTGAAGGAGCAATTAGAAAGATAAAAAAAATAGGGAAGTGTAGAGTGGAAATGGGAGAAGTGGAACTCCTTGTGATTGTTGGGAAAAGCATACTTACGGACTAGGTAAGGGTAGATGAAGCAGTGAATGTCTGAGCAGAAGGCAACGAAAAAAAGCAGCAGCTTCAAGTACAAACTTTTTATCAACTTTGTCAGTTTCTATGATAAAATCAATTTTATTTTTTCACAGAGCTTTTGGTGTCAGTTCCCTTTTCACAGCAGAAATCATTTAATTTTTTGAAAAGTAAAGAATTCCAAAAGAAGTGTACAGCCGACAAAATCCTTTAGTATGAGTGGCACTGTCTGCACAGCCCAAGGGGTGGCCGATGAGAAGTGGGAACCTGCCTTCTCCAACTAAGTCTGTCCTTAGACACCTGCTATGAAGTCACCTTCAGTTACAATTTATGTCTAGTTTATGTATGAAAGAAAATAGAGCTTTGTTATTTTGCCAATAAGATGGTACTTCGTGTACTTTTTTATAAATACAAGTCCCCTTGTTACTATTTTAAAACCTTAGAACAACCTTCCTCCACATGCTCTTTTCACTCTAGATTGGACAATATTTGCGCATTATCAGTTTGTATTACACGATCCATAACAGCACAGTGGTTAGGTAGCTTGTGGAGTTTGTGCCTCGCAAGCATGTAGTCAGGCCTGGCAGTAAGTGGTGGCTGTGCTGACAGAGAGGGGAGGCCAGGGATGGACGGACACTGCAGCCCTGCGGCATCTCTCACCGGAGGCGCCCCGCCAGCTACCAGGGATGGCCCTGCTGGCAGAAAACCCGGAGCTGCTCTAGCGTGAGCCAAAAGCTTAGGAAAACGCTAACATGCTGCTAAAGCTGCCCATGCGTGAAGATACAGCTATAGATAGAATGGGTGTATAGACTATGCTGGGGTGTGTGGGCATGGATGTATGTGTATATACGTTATTCTATAGTCCTAGTTTAAAATGTAACTGTGTATCTTTTTATATGCTAGAAAATCAAAGACTGTTACTTAGAGGCTTAGGAGTGTGGCTGATTGCTGTTTATGGATGATATTGTTAGGTGAAGAAAGAAGGTTAATTTATATGAGAAGAGGCTGCAGGTAGTCTACACATATCTCCCATATACACAACATCTCAAATGCTCCTCCTTAAGCAAGTTTGTTTCCAGAGAGATTAAAGAGAAAAAGGACACATGAACCAAGAGAAGGCCACATACCACAGTCTGGAAGGAAGAAAAAATAATTAATAAATACCACAACTAAATATGATTTAGTGCAAGATATTTTTAGCCAAGATTCTAATGATCAAACTGATGCTGCTGCATAGGAAAGACCAACACAATACAGATTTTTTCCTATGAGAATTCCTATCTTCAGGTCTTGTAAACTGATAAAACTCGACTGCTTGCTTGATACAAATTATGTTGCTGGCAATAATGTGGATTTGAGAGAAAAGAAATCACATTGCCATCAACTGGCAATCTATTTCCTTTGCAGTGGGAAGAAGAAAGTCTCTGGGAAAGTACTACACTGCATTTTCCATCGCTGCAGTCGGCGCTGTTCAGGCAACAATTTCTAATGGTGTACTGATACAAAAGAAAATACTGAAAAATTCTTATGCACAAAGAATGATATTTTATCTTCATTGTCATAACTGGGATATACCACTAACTAACACAGAGACAACATTTGAATATTGAAGTCTTCCCTGCGCTTGAAATGGCAGAACTATAGAGAATCTACACTGATTTTGTCCAGTAAAGGGTCTGCTTGAGGGTTTTCTGCAGATGTATTACCTAAGCTCACCGAATGAGGACACACATTACAAGTTGTTGAAAGGTGTCTCTCTTCACGTCATACTGCAACTCACTTCAGCTGCAGGTTTCAAAGTCTCTCTCCACTCTACAAGACTTAAACCAGTGCAGGTTTTGTAGGAAAAACTGGCACAAGGGACTGTGTACGAAGAATGCATTCTAGAACCTCAGAAAACTCAACTACTTCATTATTTTTAAAAGCTTACATTTAAATATAGGAAATGGCATTTCCTGAACTACAACTTACTCGTGCTTTGTAATGTACACACTGAAGGAAGATAGTGTATGTTTCTAATAGATTTTCTGCAGTATATAACTAGAATTTTCCTTCCTTAATACAATTCCCCTTTCAAATAAAATTAGTAATAATGTATGGACTTTGTAAGGAATTAACAAAAACAAACAAAACTGTACTTAAAAAGGATGTTTCTGAAACTTTAAATTAAGCCAGTTCTTAATATTCTATAAAAATATTCATGATGCAAACATTTCCAGACAAATCTTGTATCAAAAAGCAAAAACATCCCACTTCCCTATTTTAAATGCTGTCTTTAATCTCAGACACATTCTTCACATGAGCATCCACATTTTCTATTAAATTGCTACTTTTAGACAGTATAGTATGATCCTCTAAATCCACAATTCATGACTGATAATCATTATTTCCTTTTCACTTTTCTAGGAATCTGCTGAAATGCTTAGCTTCCAAAGGACAGTAATTTCTTTTATGCAATTGTAAACTTAATTTTGTAGAAGTGGAGAGTGATTTTTAAAAAGCATTCTTCCCTTTTAAGAAACCACATACAGAAAGAAAGTTCAAGAGGAAGAGACTCTACAGTTCTGTAGCAAAACAGTAAGGCAGAAAAAAACCACACAGGAAAATGATAATTTTATGCGACTATAAAACACTATTTGCATGCAGTTACATCATAGGTATTTTCTTCCTGCAATGTGACACATGCTAAAGTACATTTTATAAAAACATAGAGCTCCTGTCTTTTTATCTTGTAATGTTTCTTTCTACCTCATCTCTTTAACACATCAAAGAAGAATATTGACTGAATCGTAAAGAAATGTTTTTTCCTCCTGCTTATTGGTCATCTGAGTGTTTTTTCAGGGAAAAAAAAAAATCAAGCTGTTGAGTTTGTACTGTCAGTGAAAACTGTGCCAAAGTGAGAAGGTCCATTAAAGTGAACAAAATCCATTACCTGAAATACCACATGCCTAGGAACTGAATGTGAATGACAGTAGTTACAAGAATTAAAAAAGTGTGGCCCTAATATCATGCTCATTAGGGATCACTGAAAAGATAAAAAGGATTGCAAGATCAGGCAATAACTTACAGAATGTAGCAACTAATTTATTTAATAGCAACATTAGACAATGAATTCACATGAAATTGCATTACATATAGAAAATTTGCTCGAAGTAGTATCTTTTTTCACTTAAGGATGATGGTTAAGCCACAAGAGCCTCAAATCTGGCAACCATTTGCACAGATTAATGATGTCCATTTTAAGTTCTGCTTAAGATTCTGTTACACAGATGCAGGCTTTGGAACGGAGTATATAAATATATAAATATTTCACTCTGACACGCAGTCAGTGTATACATATTTGTATGTAAGTTTGTAAGAGGGCCCAGCCATTAGATTTGCTGAGATTTCGACCTCAAAGGAATATTAAAACAAAACTAAAACCAAATCATTGCTTCTTTACAATGCAGAGACCTTGCCTTTATTACCTGGCCATTCTTTATCGATAGAGGGTAAGATCTTTCTAGATGCTGCTGCTGCTGCTGATACCACAAATGGCTGTAATTTCAGCTGCAGTTTTCCTCCAGCACAGATGAAATCAGTACCCATTTCATGTTGCTTTACACACAGAAAGAGGTGCAAGTTAAGCTACAGATGTGAGTATTTTGCATATTTTCCAGAAGGTTTTTTCAAGCAAATATGGAGGACCAAAAAAACTTATTCTTCCTTTATTTTTAAAATGTATTCTTTTTTCTCTTTTGTTTCTCTCTCTCTCTTTTTTTTTTTTTTTTCCCCAAATGTACCCTTTTGGCTAAAGAGGGTATCATATAAAAAGCATTTCTGTTTGGACAAGAAAAAACTGTTAAACAGATCTAGTCTATAATTTCACATTATTTATAGCAGCTTTACACAAAACATGAGCAAAGTTGGTAAGTGGTCAATTATTTTCTCAGGAAAATTTTACCCTATTGTTAAATTGACTGACTTCAGTTTCATCCTGCCATTCAATCCAACTGTTTTCTTTAAACATATTACAGATCCTGAAGCATCAGCAGTTTGGAAAGTTAATACGGGAAAGGCGCAATGTTTGAAGAGCCTCTCTTCTGCTTCAATGTAAAATAAAATAAAAAAAATTAAAAAGGTCAGCCATTATTGTCATTTGAACGGCAGCTCTAAATGTCAAAGTGGCTGGTTTTAAGTGAGCTGGTAAAGTGACTATTTAAAGCACCCATGTGCCAATGTAAGCACTTAAGCAAAATAAGCTGAAAGAATAGACAAGAAGATGTTTGATTTAGTATGAAGATTTCTGTAAATAAAACAAACTACTACAGGAATTCAATTATGATCCCACAGATCTAAACATTAAATATATGTCATACAAATTTGATTTGTCATCTATATGCTTTTGTACAAAGTAGTATTGTAATACTGAAGACTGGAGTATTGTGCAAAAAAATAATTGATTTGCACTCAATACATGAGGTATTGGCATTTCCATTGTATAGACGGGAAAACCGAACCACAGATATTACAGATGGCTTGCCCAAATTTATTTGCCATATTAGAGCACTGGATAATAAAAATTGGAAGATAAATCCATGTGCTCACTTAGAGAATACCTGATTCTACAATGGTGAGCCCTTCAGGTACAGCCTGAAGGTCTAGTAAAATAAAATAAGATCTTTATTTGACAAAATATTCCAGGAAATGCTTAAATTTCTTTTATAGCAATAAAGGTAATATTCATACGTTTAAAATTAATTATATCTTAAAGAGCTTGCTAAACCAATGCTATATGTACACTGTGAGAGAATGAGGTGCTAGGCATCAGCACATCATGTTGCCATTCTAATACAAAACTGAAATATAAAATTCATATACAGAGATTTAGCTCAAATTTTCAGACTGGAAAAAGAATGCTTGACTACCATCAGCCTGGAAAAAGAATGCTTGACTACCACTACGACAGATTAATGATGAAAATCATTGTTTCATTTTATTTTGTTTTAAAATGCATTTTATATTCTAAGAATAATGTTTTTTCTGTAAACAGACATAAATTACAGTGCTTAAATTGGACATGGTAAGCACCCTCAGGTTAGGTTCAGTAAAACCTAAAGGAGTTCTTCTCCACATTAGATCATGCCCTGTGAAGGTATACCAAGTAGATTTCCCCCCACTTTCCACATATACATACACATAGGGAAGATACCTGTTCTCTGTTTGTTTATAATTCTTCCAACATGCACAATGTAACTGTACTGCTTTCTACAATACTGGTAGCCAAAAAGAAATGCTTATATCCCAATTGCTAAGATACCTGCAAGGTAAGGATACAGGCCACAGACTACTTGTTTGAGATTAAGTGCCTCATGTTGTCCTCTGCTTCCTTCCTAGGATTGGGTGTGAATGTAAAAGAGGGGGTTGGGAAGATGACAAAAATACCTTGTGACCCTGATGTATTCAGATAAAAATAATCTGCTCCAAGTGCAATTTCATATGAGAAACCAGCAAACATTTCCATCTAAATTATTTTGTCAACAGCATGGTGGTATCCTTGCTACCCTTATTTGGCACCAGTGAATAATTAGATACACAGGGGTGTGACTCCAATTGAAGGTGTTGGCATTGCAGCACTCTGTGAAAATATTAACTATGAGGTTAACTCCAATTTTCTGTTCTTTAATTAAATGCACATGGTACTAATGAGGTAACCTACTGTTCCTTGATAGCACTAATTAGCTAAGAGGAGAGTACACTCTCACACTGCAATTTAAACCTAAAAATAAGGTTGAAATATGCTAATTGCAGGCAATTTAAAACAGTACAAGTTGTAGAACTAGTCATAATAAGGGAAACTGACTGCTTTACAGCTCTGCAGCTGTATCTTTGGTTAAAATCAAAACACGCCACACATTTTTAGGATGATTTGGCAAAGTATCCAGCAGCCTTTTCGAAAATTGTTACTTAATTCACAATATACAACATAAATGAAAAAAAAAGTAATGAAAAAAAATCTTAACTGCCCATCTAGGAAAGGACAAATAATGCCTGATAAATAAACACAAAATCTGATGAAGTCTAGGCAGAAAAATGTCTTTCGTTTAGACTAGTCTGAAGCCCTGAATTTTCCTAAACACTTAAGTGTCTCATTTGTAGAGGTGTTGAGCAGCTGTAGCTTATGCTGTCAATGGAGTCCTGGGTGCTCAACTCTTCTGAAAATATGGTCCTAAAATCAGGCATTTGAATGGAAAAAAAGGAATACAGAAAACACATGGGTTTTTTAGACAGAGTACATTTTAAAGAATAAATTTGTCATTCTACATACCACTTTGAAGTTCCTAACATAACAACATTTTGTACTGTAACATCAAACATATTCTTTAGGAGCTGACACAATAAACAGCTCAGCTTAGCCAGTGAATTGTATATGGAGTTGCATAGAACATTGATTTGTAGTAACAGTTGCTGATTTCTTGATTTAGAAGTCCTACTGCTGAGCAGATAAGAGGACATGAACAACAATCTTCTGCTATACAAACTGTTTTGCAGACTAACGCCTGTGGTGACAGGGGCCTGAGCTCTGGCAGAGAAAGCTTGCTTTCTCCTCTCCCCCTTCACTGGAAAAAAGTAGCAATGCAAATACTTCTGTCACAAGAAGACAAAAGATGACAAGATAGTAACCACTTAATAAGAAACAAAGCAGAGATTTTGGCTGAACATGGGCACAGAAGGAGCCTTGGACTGAATGAAAAGAGCAAGTTCCACAAAACCAAAATCATCGATCTTATTCTCAAGAAAATTATCACTAAAGAAAGTGAAAACAACTAGGTTGCCATCCTAGAAAGAAATACATTCTGCTCATATATATAAGGAAAAGCATCCATGCTGCACATCTTGTAATCAGCAGACTTCCGTGAGGCATAACGAATGATCAATAAAAAGTATATAACAAGTTGATTTTTCACTACACGTTCTAATTTCAATCAACTATATATCCCCAGCATATACTTTTCAGGTATTTGTAATTTAATTCCCAGAGAGTTAGTACTTCAGGAACACATGACTATAGGTTGTTAGACCACTGTGCTGTCATGGGGCCCAGTTTCCTAATCATGGGCAATAAAACTATACTGTAGAAGGGTCCATAAAATGTTTGTTTCACGTTTCCTAAGATACCATTACAAAATGTAGACTTTCATCATGAATCACAACTATGATATGCTACAAGAAAAGAGCAAGAGTAATCAAAGGAATTACTATTGTTTCTTTTGCTAATTTATTCTCAGCGACACCAGAGAACCTGTTTCGTTGTATTCTTGGATTGAGTGAACAAACAGGCTACTTTCTACTACAGAGAAAAATGCGAAGACTCCTAAAAACCCTTGCCAATCTGGAGGTCAGATCGTTCCTGACTCCAGTTTGGTGACTGACAAAATTTTGTGTGTGTGAGCAAGAAAAACCAGCTGACAACGGAGAAGCTGATGCAGCTACCAGCATTTGTGCACCTCAACTTTTGTCCTGTTTCTAGCTAATGTCATTCTCCAATGCTCCAATGTAAAAGGCAAATCCTCCTCTACTCGCCAAATCAAAGTTTATATCAAAGAGAAAAAAATACATCATGGCAGTTGCATGTAACTAGAAACTGTCCTGACTTAGGGGACTTATATGGTATAAACAAGATACAAACAAACTGAGATCCAGTTCTATTTACTTGCATGATATGCTACATGGCCCAGGAAATTGCTGGTATTCCACAAATAAATTGCTGCCTTAACTCCTCCACTCACATCTCTACCTCCATAAAACTCTGTTTTTTTTCTAAAAAAACTTCTGCAAAAATGTTTTTTGAACAGTCAATTAGCCATATTTCACCAGCAGAACCTTCTACTTTTTCTACATCCTGGGCCTAGAAAATTTGATTTGATACTATTATTTCAAACAAAAAATAAGAAATGAAAAGAAGAAATATCTTTCTAATAATTGTATAATATGAACTTTTAAAAATGTGTGTATTTTAACAACAATAAAATACTACTGAAGGACTTCTTTCCTGAAACAACTGGTGGAACAAGACCAAGGCACTGGAGGAGAAACATTCTTTAATTCTATGAACATACCAAAAGGCTTATTAAAAACTGTTCAAATTCCTTAATGTTTTTCCAAACTTTGTGGCCAGAGCAGCCGTACAGTTAACAGCAAAATACTGTGAAAGCAATTACCTAGCCCAAAGTAATTGCAAAAAATTAAGAAATGACTGCAAATAAGTGCCAATTAAACAGTGCAAAAAGTATTAAACAGGAATCAATAATGAGTGTGACTGGAAGGCACTTTTTTGTCTTTTTATTTGTTCTTCTTTGCCCAGTTTTCTGGCCACTTTTCTCCCCTTTTAAGAGAGTTCTCATAAAAATCTATGAGAAATTTAATAAAGCCAAGATACCTTGGGCCAGATTCCTAGCTCTTGTAAACCAGCGTAGGGAAAAGTGACAGAATCATAAAATTCTCTAATAACTGGGAACGCATCTTCTTTATGTAATAATGTGCACACTGTGTCTACTTTATTTCTCACACAGAAAGCATCACTGCAACTAGCTCCAAATGATATTAGAAGTTATCTATGTTGTATAGCTTTGATTGACATTTCCGCATGCAAACATCTCCAATGACAACTAGCCAAATGGAAGTAAAAACTTTTCTGAACGCAAAGATAATTAACTCCACAATAACATCCTATTGAAATGAGGTATATAGTTCAAAGTGAATAGAAAAAGAAATTTCCATTTTTTCTAGTAGATGTTTGTACTGTAAAGTGATACAGTCACACCAGACCATAAGAAAAGCATTATCATCTTCAGCTCATAACATGAAGTTCCTGACAACCTTTTCTTATTTAAATAGACAGCTTTCATTCCATTAAGAGTGTGCTTATAACTGATTGAGGTTTTATAGGTACGTAACAGGCTGTCTAGAAAACCTTGATCAGTTAAGATAAGAACATTGGAAATGACTGTAATATTGAAGAATTCAATAAAGAAGCTACACCTGAAAAATGAAATTGTCCTAGTTCTGTTCCTTCTTGATGGGTGTTTTAGAGAAAAGAATTCCAAGGAATTCATAGCCATCTCCTTTAAACCTGACCCTTACACTTCTTAGGTTGTTCTCAGATAGTTACCAGTGGAGAACATTGAGTTTGGAGGATAAAGAATAGGAAGAAATTGGATGCCTCTGGATTCTACACTGAATCCACTAACAAGACTCTTTTTATTTTTTTCTGGAACATGTTAAAAAGCAAATCAGACTGTTCTTTTTTGTTTTTAAAAATAAGCAGTGCAGCCCACCTGTTCCACGACAATGCCCAGCAGAAGGACATGGCTGTAACCTGTAGCCTGCTGTCTGCAGGACAGGCTCTCAGATTCTGCACCCCGAGGAGCAGAGACCGTCTCCCTTGTTTGGCACGGCTTTACAGCACAACGCACCCTGCACTGTGCATGAGGCTCACTTTGAAGTACTGAATCTACCTTATCAATAATAATATATATATAAATGGTGTATGGTATATACATACATGTGTGTACATAAAATACTAGTATATCACATTTTCTTTTTCAATTTTCAATTATTAAAATTTAAGCTCATGAGCAAAAGATAAAAATAAGAAAAGATACCACAGCACAGAATCATAATGCCCACAAACTTTTATACTGGTAAGTTTTGTTAACTAAGTCACTATTAATAAATGACTCTTAGAATTCAAGAAAAAAAATAGAAAGTACCTATTATTCTTTAATTCTGGCCTTTCTTTGATACCAAATCTCTCTGATCTAAAAATATCACAAAGTTCAGTCAATCATTAATAAATCTATGCATTTCTGTACTAGCAAAATGTGGTAACTAACATTTAAAAACACATAATTAACTATGAGACCCAATTTATGTTTGTTAAAATACAGTATGTTTTAGAAAGTAGAATAGTGATTTTAAACAAAAAATATTCTCTCTCTAATGTGTATTTCTTCAGGATTTAAAGCAACAAAGGGATAAAGTCTATGAAGGCTTGTAAATAGGTAGTAAAAGGCTGAAGGAGATCAGAAGTTGTCCCACTAATGGCTATATGAATGCAAATGAAAACTGAAAGAAATAAGTTCAATATTCCTCAAGCTATATTTTAAAACCATATCATAGCTGTATTTTTCCAAAAGAGACAAAGCAGATTTCAATACATTTATACAATATACATAAAATAAACTGCTAGACAAGAAAATGTCACATTTTAGAAATGTTTCACCATATGCTAGGAATTTTTCATTTATAAGCTCATTATCCAATAGTAGCTCTCAAGAATAAAGCTAATTTACATGTAAAATAAGAGCATGGTCTCCTCTTTAAAGGCACAGTGATAAACACACCAATTTGACAATTACATTAATATGAGTATTTGCATAATCTGCCTTCTACACCTGTTCTTAATTTGAAGCAGCTGCAGAACAAATCACCCTACATAATCGGAATATGCCAGAGAGTCATGTAAACACACTAACCCTTCCCATCAAGTTTTTGTTTTGTTTTGTTTGCATGTTTGTTTTGAATTTAAACGAACCCATAAAAGCATGCTTTCTGGCTGGACAATTTACATTCGTCACACATACAGAGGCTAAAATTCATCCTGTTTTTTTGTTTTGTTACTTTGTTTCCTATAATAATGAGCATTTCATTTTCATGACTGGACAAACGACCTGTAGAAACTCTACATTTTTACAGCATGTTATTCTGGATGTGCCTCCTGTGATGTATGTTAAAAACATGCAGAACATACAATACAACAAAAGACTGCCAAATGAAATTCGTATGCTGTTGGCAAAACAGACAAAATGGTCACCACTGCCTGTAAGCTTCATTTTCTTTCAAATTCACTGCTTTCCACTTTTTATAAAACTATGTGTTGCACCAGTCACATAAAAGAAACCAGAAAAAGATAGCTGACTGAATTCAATTCACCGAATAACTCAAAATAATGTTTCAGACTAATCACACGTTCTTCTTAAAGGCATGCTGATCCATTTATGATATATAAACAAAAAATAATAGAATAATTTAATACACTGACTCTCTTCCTGCCATTAGGCCCAATTCTGTAACGTCAACCTCATTCAAATGGGAAGAAAGATGGGGGAAAGAGCACGCACATGGGAAATCACACATGCCTGATGCGGTGATGGCAGTGAAGGATAATACTAAACGTGAAATGCTAAACTGTCATGCTAACGCTAACGCTAAATTCTTATTCCAAGGAATAACCAGAAGCACAAGCACAGAACTCAGTGACTTAGAGCAGGCTCCTCTTTCCAAACAGCTTCTCTAGCCAGCACAACAGAGACAACGATCCCAGAGCCTCGGTCCTGTCTGGAGCTTTGCCCACAATCTCTGAATTGATAGTTACACCAAAAGCAGAGCAGGGTCTTCTGTGCTGTAGTAAAAGAGACACGTTTCCAGATCAAAGTTCCCGAATGGGATGTTCTTTCGGCTTGAAGACCTGTTCAAACGTGTTTTATCTAAAATGCTCACCGCCAAAATAAGGTGAGTCCTGCCATAATTTTGAGGGACAGCTTTGAACAATCCCACAACCAACCAGTCACTGAATTATTGTCCAGTCACGGTAACTTTATAACATGCAATACCAGGTCCTCCAGTAGCTACCAAAACACTTACAAAAGGTTATGAAGGAGGAAATAGAGATCATAGCATACTTTCTCATGACTCTTTCAGTAGAGCACGGTATCAGCCTGAAGCTGTCAAATCTACAGGATTTGAAAATGCTTATCCAGTGCCAGCCTAATAGCACAAACAAGTGGGGATCTTAATCATCAGCAAAACAGGTAAATATAGGAGAGAAAAAGGACACAATGGTGGACCACTGCATGTAAGCTCTTATTAGAAATCAGTGTGAGTAAAAAATTCTGCAGATTAAACCAAACAATTTGGAGAACTTCCTACATTTGACTTACAGCAGGAAAACACTGATAACTAGCAATTTGACTCACAAGCAAAAATATGCATTTCATTTAATTGTAAAAAAAAAAGTATTATCATTTTGCTCTACTACAAAAAATATTTTATAAGAGAGAATAATAATAATAATATTACATATACTGCTATATGCAGCAGAGCCACATTGCACAATGCTTGGAAATTACTTCTTTTGATACAAATGTGTATCACTTCCTAGAAGCTGAGTGCTTTATCAGTCTGCACTAGGAAATTTCTTCCTATGCCGTCCTTCCACCAAATATTTGGCTTCTGAAGGCAAATGCATCCTGCATTTTAATTGAATTTTATGGTTTGACTGGATGAGATGCTGCATCAGCCTTTGTATAAAGCACACTAACAAACATCCCCAAAGCTGAGTCAAATGACTCCCATCCTCTCTGTGCTGATGTACCAGAAGAAAGTGGAAGCACTGATGTTTTGCTGTATCCCTAGCCCATCAGACAAACATTTCATTTTTCAAACATTCAACATTAATACAACATTCAAACATTAATATTTATCAGGAGAAAGAAAGCTAAAAAAATTATACATTTCCTCTGAAGTAGTGAATTAAGGATTAAAATTAACACCTCACTCAAAGAAATAAACCATTAATTTTTAAGAGAGTATAAAGTTTTCAAAGCTATACTAAGATTATGTCTTTTGTCACCTAGGAACAGGATTTTTTTTTATTATCTGTAAGGTACATAGCATTACTTCTTATAACTCTAGATATCACTTCATGAAATTCACCACTTAACACAATTAAACATAAACTTACAGAAAAAATAAAACAGAGTTAAAGAGCTCACCTTGACAGAATATGCATATGCAGCTATAATACTTGGCATTGCAATAAAAAAAGCCTCCTAGTTACAAACATTACTAGAAACCAAGATTATGCTAAAAACTACTGAAAAAATAAAAGACGAGACAAAATTTTTTGCAAACATATTTAAAAATAACTTTACCAATATAACATGCAGAAGCTGAAGAACACGCCCAACATTTTGAGATGCTTTTAATGTCATACAAAAACATGACACGTGCATTAAATGATGCAACATGATACATGCACCAATTTGTTCACATTTCGTCATTCAAAACACAACGCTATAATGTTGTTTTCAGACTTAGAACATTCTTGAAAGCAATCACCATGGGGTTTATATACACACACACTTTTGCACGGCAGTTATAAATGAGGCCATTTGTTGATGTCTTCAGTTCCCTTCATATTTTTTCACAATGATAAACACTCTTATCAAAGGAAGAGTAGAATGGATAACTTGACTAAGGAAATTTCATCTACGGAAAATTAGCAGAATCCTTTATCCAAAAGTTAGCCTCAGTGCAAGAAATGTAAATAAGGAACTGTCCTCAAGGAGTAAGAGCACACCCTTAGCTTTCATCTATGTTTTCTGCTTAAGGTGAGCTACTTTATCGCTGCCTTTCTTTTAAAGAAGACAAAGTAGTTTTTCCTCTTTTATATCTCTCAGAGGCTAGGAGCGCAGGTAAAGGTCTTCAGAAAAAAGAAACCCCAAAACCCCAAACAGTTTTTAATTCCTGCCAGTGCCTAGAACAACTTCTCTGCTGGTCTTGTCAAAACCAGGAGAAAATCACCAGGGATACAATTGCTCTCCACGAGCTCAGACCCACAGAAGGTTTACTTTTGCAGTTTAGAAACGTATATCTGAGATCTTAATTAGCAACACATTTTAACCAGAATCAAAAAAACATTTCACCTACAACAAAAAGCCTCAACTGAATATCAAAATAAATTCTCAAGATTTTTAAGTGTCTTTCTGCTGCATTCTCATTTCTTCTCCTGTCCTGGGATGTCACCCAGAGAGAACCAAGTGATCAACTGGTAGTCCAGACACCCCAGCAATGAGGCAACGTCATCCTCTAAAACATACATGTCTCTTCAGAAAAGAAGACGACTCATGCTGGTAGTTCTGCGAGTGTCTTAGTAAATCTCACGGTGGAGTTTTTGCCTAAAAGCAGCCTTGTATTCCTTAATAGTGTGCAAATATTGACACCTCATTAAGCTGCTGGAGAGATTTTGAGTATCTGGATCAAAAAAACATATGTGCAATATCAAGGACAACGTATTGACCACAACTTCATCAACTTAGAATTAACATTAAAGTTGTGAGGTGCAACATAGACCGAAAATACCATTACATGAGCATCCAGTGACATTGCTTATGGGGTTAAACACAATCCCTTAAATTGGTTGATCCCACATAGCATCTCCTACAAAGGCAATATGCCAAAAAATCTCTGGGGAAGGTCTTGATCTTACAGAGTTTCCTGGGTTGTGGGGATTTACACTGCACCAAAGCAGATGTTGCTCTAGTTTTGACCCTTTGTTCTTCCAAATTTCCTTTTGTGATACCATATAAAAGTTGTATCGTTAATGCTAAAATATGCTAGTATATATGGATTTCAACTAGTGCAAACAGATTTTTAGTGACTGTTCCATATTTCTTTTTCTCTGCAACATTCTACTACAAGGCAGAAGCTGTTTGAGAATGTACATATACATAATTGTTTGGGCATTTTTTAAATCTAGTTTTTAACTTCCTGGATTATATAGCTTGGCTTTATAATAAATCTTACTAATATCATGACTATGTGTAGCCTAAAACACTGCAAATACTACCAAGCATGAAGTCACTTTAATGCATTTTTTCTTTAATAGGCAATTTTTTTAAAAGAACCATTCAAGATTTGTGGGGTTTGTGTGTCATTATTTTTCATAATTTCATAATACTATGTCATTAGAGAGTGATGGATCCCTGGGGGATCCAAAAAAACAATGACTCCTCTCCAAAATGACCACCAAGAGAAGGAAGGATACAGCTTTTCAATTTTGCAACGGCCCTGACTAAAATTACCCTGAAAGAAAGAGAAATTAGGGGAGATGGTGACCATCTGCAATGTCAGGGAATACAGAAGTCATTCAGAACGGCAAGTGTGAAATGTCATACATTTCTGCAGGAAGCAGTCCACCACGTAATTTTCTTTAGTAGAACTCACTCTGCTAAAAGTAAATCTTTTAGCTGCATAAATAAGGCAAAAATGAATGAAAAATTTTGCTAATTTCTTATCTGCACGAAGCCTGAATCTGGCTACCAAATTTCTTTAACTGCTAAATGAGTCTGTCTATTGCAAACTCATGAAAATTTACTTCATATTTAAAGAAAATTGCTTTAATGTTAGGGAGAAGTAAATTTTGTATATAACAAAGAGGATAAATCACTAGCTTGAGTAAACAACCTAGCTAAAGCGCTTCAAATGCACAATTGTCTCAGTGACTATCTTTACAGAGAAACACAATCAACACTTTGCAACCTGTATGCCTTGTAAAGTTATTAACTGTGTTGGTTAGAAAGGACCTTATGATTTCCTAAACATGAACTAATTGTAGCTATTGTTCTTACTGAAACTCAGTGGTTTGTAGAAATGCAATGTGTTTATGCTGTGATTTGTTTTCACAAAACTCTTAAAACTAAATAGTCTCTCAGATTGGATCTGTGGTCTGCCACTTTTCATTTCATGTTCTTTCATCTCAAATTTACTTAACCTTGTCTACCACATCGAAAATACTATTATTTCAGAACAGGACAGGACAGCCAGTAATTTAGACTTTATTTTGCCTATTCGCATAGTAGCGTTTTACATAAGTTTATAGGTGGACTATAATACTAACTTGATAGGTTATATGAAAATTAGCTTTTATACCAGCACCTAACTTTTAACACTGTATTTTACAATTGTTTTTACCAATTTAATGATAGGTGATAGGCTGAAATACCAAAAGAATAGGACCAACTTTGTAAATTATGTTCTTCTGTCTTTTTTTAAATGCTGCTATCACTTCTACAGAGAGCAGACAGATTTTTTTTTCCTCCTTTTTACTGACTGGGACTTAATTTGTACAGGAATTGAAGATACGAAACTCTGAACATCCTCTCCCATATAATGGGATATTGCAGTCCTGTATTTCTAACCAGGAATCTAAAGACCAGGGTTTCATTGCCTGCATGGTCAAAATAATACTCTAGCTGCAGCCTCATGGGAGAGTCAGATAGCTGCTCCCTATATATTGCACCTATATCCCCTCCCTTTTGGAAGGTTGTTTTCAGACCACTTTCACATCAGTCTGATTCTGTGGTGTTCGCAAGCGGTTAGCTAGCTTGAAATCATTTAAAGACTATTTTGCTTGAGCTTAATCCCATCTTTCCACCACAATGCAGAGCAATTATAGGTAGCAAAATTCATACTAGGTAATACCCATGTCAATGTTTCTTCACAAAGAGGAGTGTTCCTAAAAGGCATGATTGGGAGAGTTTAGGTATTTCTGGAGGTTTTCTTCTTCAAGGTATCACTAAAAGCAGAGAACTGCAATGGACTATGATTTGTAAACTCTGAAGTTTGCTGCTGGAACCAGCCTCTTCTTAGAAGAAAGTCAAATTCACTTGGATTGCCAAAAGCAAGCCTTCAAAAGGAAAATATAGTGATGTTGACTGAAAAGTTGTAAGAACGCTATACTGAATTAGACCAAATGATCATTTAGCCTATTGGGCTGCCTCTGACGGTGGTCAATACTCAATGCCCAGAGAAGTGTAAAAGAACAGAGTGATGTACTGATGTAGTGACACTTTCCTAGACTAGCCCCCATATTTCAGCCATTTGGGGTTTAGTGACTATCAGTCAGACATTTGTATTTTCTGTTTAACCTCTTTTCCTTCCATCAATTTGTCCCCTTGCTTTTTGATCCAATCTAAATGGTTAGCATCTATAACACCTTGCAGCAAAGAGTTCCAAAGCTCAGCTATGTATTGCCTGAAGATCAGCATCATCCTTTTAGCTTAATTTCATGTCTCTTACTCTTTGTACTGCAAGGGGACAATTTTCCCCCGCGAACAGTCAGCACTTGTAACTGTAGCTAAAGGGCAACTCTGCAGCAATAAAACACAAGAGACAGACTGGAAGAGCTTGAGGGATGATAAAAACACAGAGATTGTCTTTGGATCTGTATGGATCATGTCTCCCTCTCTCCCAGTATTCTTCAAAACCTGAGCCAATGAATTTTGGTATTCCCTGAATAGCATAAACAATGTACACCTGTATCTTGTGCCCACAGAGCTGGGAATGAAATACACTCAAAGATGTATGATTATAAACTTGCTGCCTGCTGTTCAGTCCCACTTCAATGTGTATGTCATCTTCTCAATGACGCATGTCTCTGTATCGCTGCAGTTCTTTTTCCCTTGCACTCTGTTAGTGCTGTCAGCATACACTATATGCTCTTTGGAAATGTGGTTCCTGTTAAAATTTTGTACAGTTATTAATACAAGAAGCCCCAAATATCTAACACAAAGCATTGGTCACTACAATAGTAAAAATAATAAAATATTAAAAGCATGAGGAATCAAAGTTTCATCCTAACAATGAGATCAGCATTAAAGATGATAGTCCCATAATCCAATGCTCTTTAAAAGTTCATTTTTTGGATCGTAGACTGCTAGTCAAGCTTCAAAAGCCAAGATTCTAGACCAGCTTTTGTCAAAAATGGTGCATCGTGCTCCTCATCGTGGTTTTCTTTCAGGTAGATAGAAAGCATATTAATCAAGAGTCCATAAAAGATACCTGTCTGAAGTAGTTCACATTTTAAATTAGTAATTAGCTAACACTAATAATGCTAACAAAACTGATACTTAATGAAATTAAAATCTCAACATTTACATCTCCCAGAACAATTACAGGATTACTATTATGGGAAAACCATTTCCTGTTGCATTTTAGAGGCAGCACTCTAAAGACCCTATACTAAATGTTTCAGATACAAGAAAAAAAAAAAGGAAAATATAAAGCAATCTGCCAGTTGAAACAAAGATTTTCAAAACGATTTATGTATACCTGTTGACAATTTCATGGGAAAAAAAAGGTGACTTACAGAGGGTTTTTCCCTGAAATAGGATTCTGTTTGAGTTCTTCCTAAACTCTGTGACATTCACAGAGGTTTAATAAAGAACTAATTTCTGTGTAAATGATACGATGCATCATCTACACTGATACACTAGATTCTAACTTAACTACCTGTATTGAGTCCAATTCTGACATCACTAAAGCTACTTAGTTTTCACTTCAAATGGGCTGAACAATTACATATATAATAAAAGCAAAATCTAATCTTTTCTGTGGGCTTTCATTACACTGAAATTTATTTTACAGATGATGCCATCATCGTGGTCAGCATTAGGCCAAGTATTTTAAAAAAGGTACTTCCAGTAACTTCCTTCTTATAGTATTTATATTCGGAAAAAAATCACAAGCTGTATAGGACAATGAAGTATGATAAATGTTTTATATTGACAGTCCAAGAATATACACAATTGGTAGCTTTTATTATTTTAATTTATCTTGAAAAATGTTACTGAAACCCAACAGAGTTAGGAAGTCCAGGCTTAACACCTTCTGATAAAATATTTTCCCCGGATGCATTTTAGGACATTATTAATTACAAAGACTAAGTCCAATGTAGTAGAACTTATGTCTGTTAACAATAAATATTCTAAACAATTGTACAGAAAGTCATAATTATTTGTTTCTAGAGGTATGGCCAGAGTATTACAATACAAACTGTAACACCCCTGTTAAACTACAATGATTAAATGCTCAGTCAAAGAACTCTCTATATTCATTCCCTACCCAAAACAAACATATTCCTAGACTAAACTATCTTGCAAGATGCTAAATTGGTATGACTTTTCTCAAGATGCAAAAGAGCCCTCTCTCTTACTCTTGGCTCTGACACTTGTTGGGTCATATAATATTGGGTCATATTATATGCCAGGGCTTAAAATGGTTGCAATAATAATGATCTCATAAGAGAATTGTTAAGCTGATTCATTTTATTTTTAGGTACTGTGAGACAATCACCTCAACACTATAAACACTCTTAAACACTATGAAACTGGGTACTTTTTGAAGGAAAATTACTTAAAATTTTCGTGTTTTTGGAAAAATGTGCCTCTTCTTCCTGTATATTTCCTACAGAGAAAATGTCCATAATTATTAAAGCAAAGATATTTCTTTTGTCTTACAGATAATGATAAATTCAATACATTTTTGACCCTAATACTTTGAACTATTGAATAGTTTTCTATAGTGCAGACTATAGAAAAATGAAGTGAAATAAAGTGAAAGCTACAGCTACATAGACTATGCACACAGAAGTAACCATCTTTTACTATAATCTAACAAGCAAGACTTAAAGTATCCAAAATGATCATATAATGAAAGAGAATTTAAATAGATGAGATTTTGTTAATTTAGGATGTCATCTGTATTTTCATAAACATCATTTATTACCCAGTCTGCAGAGTTTTCTATTCATGAAACAGACCATAAACCTATATGAAATAAAGTTGGCTTTTTAAAGAATAAACAGCTGTCATGTTTTTTACAGGCATTTCATGTACCTGGTATAATTTTAATAAGGCATTACAATCCTTTTTAAATTAATTTGTTGATTTGATGTAATTTGCTTATTGAAAAATCAGCATTCTATTCTGTTCCCTGGAGTTTTGCTATTGATTTCAATGACACCCTGCCTTTAAAAAAAAAACCCAACAACAACACAGGACCAGAAAAGACTTCCAGAGTCTACAGCTTTTCAATTATTTTAATTTGATTCATATAAGTCCCTTTCTAAGCTGATCATCTTTAGGGGAGATGGTTAAGTTGGGGGGGGATGGTTCTTGCTTCTACTACTGCTACTAGAATAGCGCTCCAGAACTCTTTCTTTGAACAGCAACCAACTTTTCAAAAGTTTATTCATACTTAGTTTATAGCTATTTGTTCCTGTGCTTAAAGCTGTACTTAAGAAAGATACTTCTTCCTTCCTGAAGCTTGCTTTTTGGCTCTATTTGCGTAGAGCAATCACAATCTGACAACCTTTGATTCTGGTCTGAATGAAACCTTCTTGGACTTGTATGTCACAGAAATGTATGACACAATTTACACAACCTAACTGCGGTATATAACAAATATGCTAAGCGACCAGCCATAGCCAAAACAGAGGGATAGCTTCACTCAGTGGATATTCAGAGCATCAGTGCTAGAACCCTGAATCTTTCTACTCATCCTACAAGGAACATGTTTCTGTATTAAGAACCAAAATTAGATGGCTTGCATATCTTCCAGTTTTCCAGATGCTTAAGGCACAAATTCTTGTAAGTTCTAAAACGCATGACCTTACACTTTGCAATACCGATTTTCTAAAATTTACTAAATTTCTAAATTCTATTCCTTAGCCCAATCCTCACGTGGAATCATGAAGCCTACTCTCCCATTTCATTTCCATGGGTAAAACACAATTGCTATGGAAAGTTTGCAGTCATGTATTTTTTCTTCCTATTTTTCTTCCTCATTCACACAGTATGGGTTCAACCCTTTATAATTAGATTTTTTTTATACATACAAAAAGCATCCATCACCATCTACCTCAGAACTGGCATTATTATTTCCACTTCAGAGATCAGGTCCTCAAACTGAGTTTTTTCATGGTAACCTGAGCGCTCTTGAAACACAAACAAACAGTTTTGTGTGTGAGTTCACACTGCATTTTATTTTGGACAATACTTTTCTTTAAGTAGGTACTTTTATTATTCTTAAGCATCAAGTCCATAGCTGTCTGTGTGCTAAATTACAGCTGCAACAATTTAGATATGATTTTTTTTTCAAGCACAGAGTTGATTTTGATATTTTTTTCTGATATATTGGGTTAGTGTACTGGCTTTTCCTCTGCACTGTGTAGACCTTTTCCATCCTACTGAGAAACATGTTCTTGAATAAATGTATTGACTGTGAACACTTAGGAGAGAATTCATTCCTCATTTATACTTCAGGTTCCCCACAACATCCTTGAAGCATATTGATGTTATTGGCACACTGCACATTTTGTATATATTATTGTTGTACAATTGCTTTCCAGAGCTTCACGTAATCAAGCAGTAGAGTACTGAAGTAGTTTAGTAACATTTTTCACCATTAGCTCTATTTCATATCACCATCATCTATGTGTCTCAAGAAAGAAAATCGTATCAGAAGCATAAGAAGACCTCGAACACCAAGCTAGAAATTGTAAGAATTGTCCCCCTATAGTTCTTGCAGGATGGGTTGATGATGCACTTTTCTACTCTAATGTATGATGCCTCTTTTGAGTATGCTCACATACTTTTTCTGCAGCATTACAGTGTAATATTTATGCCTGTTTTTCTGGTTAACTTTAATAGCTTTTAATTCAGGCTTAAATTTATACAGAAGTGTTGATAAACTAAAATTAACACCTATGTTGATCTTAGCATACATTTGGACTCCCCATTAGCCTGCTCCCCCTCTGCTACATACTGAGTAAGTCCCCCTGTCTGGTAAAGCGATTGCACAATTAACACACAAACTAAAGAACCCTAAAATATTGTCCAGTGATTAAAATATTTCAGGACAAATATTAAAATTAAGCTGTAAAAAAGTATGGAAGGTAATTTGCATAAGGAATGTATGGGATGGCTATGTAGTGTGACTGATTTTCATGTGGAAAGTTGCATTTGCTGCTGTTGACTGAGGATTATTTATTATTTAGTCACAAATTTTGTTTCTGGTAGAAAATCTTTGACTTTTGTAATTGCCTGATTAAATGAAAATCATTCTGAAAAAAAAAGAGACTTTCTTCTTAATGGTACTGTAGCTAGAAACCATCAAAAAAAATCTGCAGATGGTCTTACCTCACAGGGATGGAGAGTAGGTTACTAGTTAAAGATTATACAAAACACATCATCCAGAGTGTTACCAGAATATTTTGTTTAGCTGTTTTTCCTGCATTCATAATTTTTAAATCAATGTACACTAATATGTTTGTTACATTCAAGAGTATCAAGAGACCCTTGCTTGAGTGGTGCAATCCTAAATGGGCATAATTAGGGAGCTGCCTGGGAGCAGACCCTTTAATAGGAGCCTGCTGAGTGGGGAACCATTCACACGTCCCCTCTCAGCATTTCACAAGCTTTTCTGGGCAATCAGCCAGCTGGTAAGAGAATCAGGCCGATGCAACCTGCTGCAAGAGCCCAGAGGAGCGGCTCAAGGAAACCTGCATCTCCACAACCACAAAGGAACTACCCAGGCGGCACAGAGGAGCGATTGTGAATGCGTGCACTGGCGGCACCAGCAGGAGTAGTCAGAGCAGTTGGAGGTGCACAGACGTTGCCAGCTGTTAAAGCAAGGTGAAAAAACTTTTTTGGGCCGGGCTTGGCCTCATGGATTTCAGAATATAAACACTGGTTCATTCATCCCATGCACAGCAGTATTTCCTGGCATAAGGTAGGGTGCAGATTCCACCACAACATGTTGGGTTTGCGGGTCTGCTCTGTGAAAAGACCTAGGAACAATCTGTAAAAGCTTGCCTTTCTGGACCTAAATGAAGAAAAGGAGTGTGTGTGGGCTTGGGATTTTCTTCCCCTCTCCTCCCAATTCTCTAGAAGTAGCTACTTAACTAGAGAATCAATAAGAAAGGAAAGTGGAAAGGAAAGACATGATGGTGACAGTAGTAGTAGGCAGTTCAGAGATGGTCACAGTAACAGAGCAAAGGGTACAGTATGAGATGCATCAGATATGTCAGTGCAGCATTCTGGCAATGTTTAACATCAAAATGCTTCCTGAAATCCCTTACCACATAGTAATCATAATCAGTAATCTGCATACTCAATACTTGTAAAAAGAATTTGCATAATACTTCTTTTGTCTGCCCCCAGAATTTTTAAAACTTTGCAACAATGTTTTCATGATGAAGGTATGATCTCTGCACCAGCTAGGTTCTTCCTCTCAGTTTGATACAGATGAAGCCATTATGCAGTCGTTTTCCTCTCACTCATTTCCATCAGACGAGTACTAGTGCATATTTTTTCTACATATACAAAGATCACAAGGTTAGCTGTAATATCTTATGCCTAAAAATGGCAACTGTTTTATCAATGGGAAATACTACTTCAAGACGACAGATAACGAAGATACTCAATTTCAGACTTGACATAAACGTAACAAAACTGATTTTGTAAACACTGAATTCTTTATTACATGATAGCTATGCGTTAATTTACTAACTAGTGTCACCTTCTTTATTTTTGTTTTTTAATAACAGAAGTTTTCAAGAGTAAAAAGTGACAAAATAAATCTATTCTTGAAAGATACTGCAGAAAAATGGCAAAAGACACAAAATACGGGCTGTCACCGTTAAATAGGCTACCAAAGAGAAGATGTAAGAGCTTGGAGGGGACTTGAATGCATATAAATGAGGACATCCCAGCAAGTGTCTTATACATACACTTCTACTGTAAATCAACGAATTAAGTCTAGCTCTTTTTCTCTTTTTAATTATTGTATTTATCCCTCTACCTTAAATGGAACTCTTGTTTTCTATACTACTGAAAGCTTGAACATGGCTATTTCTTATTTCCCTCTCCCGCCCACCTTATCTAAAAATAAATTCTTGCCTTCTCTCCATCTCTTGGGGTTATCCTTGTCTTCAGAGTGGGTATCACTAATGCAAATTTCTTCACCTTAGAGGATAACTGCATATTCTTCCTAACAGACTTACAGGGGAAAATGGCACTTATGCCTTTCCAGCAGCTATCATCCAGATTTAATTTACCCCAAACCTCAATGTTTGCTTATATGTAGGCCACACATTTCATCTAGAATTATACTCAAGAGGGAAAAAAAGACTGTTTATCACTACTCTCCTCTTACACTATATATTAGGCATTTACATCTTTCTAAATCTGTGTTTTCTAGCACGTACCAAATCTTCCTTCTTCCTATGCTCAGGAGGATGCACTGCAATATAAAGAAATCTACAGCATGTAGTTTTGGAAAGATAGTTCTGGACTAATTGAATTTGTTTCAATTTTTGTTTTAGTATGACACAAACAAAACTCGATCAAAGTTACATCCATAACATTTATTTCACTTTTTTTAAACTGGGAATTTTTTACTGACATTTCACATGCACATTTGCAGTGAGTATTTGTAAGAGGATAATATTTAAAAGCAGAGCTTTTTGGTTCTTTTTCTTAATTTCTTATCTCCCATCAGCTCCTTATGTATGTTTAAAAAAGTAAGCAAAGTTACAATGTTAATTATATATTTGTGAATTTATTATGTGTAATCAATTTCAAATTCAGACCCATATGAAGATCCAAAGAGAGATGACCAAATTAGAAGGGACTAACACTGAGGTAAGCAGAGCAGGCAGGTAAGTTCAAGAGAAGCGACCATGAATATCTCTTTACACTTCAGTTTTCCATGTGCTGAAGAAAAGCATGTACTCACAATTTCCCATCCTCTCCTAATCACTTGCTTTTCATGGTCTGTACCATATAAATACATCCTATAAATGCCCCTGCTACCTTCTATCTCATATGGTCATCAACAACCTATTGAAATCTCAGCCAACATAAAATATTTCAGATATTGAGGGTATTATCAGTCTAATTATTTTCCCAGTTTCCTTTTTTCACCCATGATAACTTTATTTTCTGTGATCAATGACCTCTGACAAATTAGAGCTTAAAATCATTTTGTTCAAGCATATACCAATGTACTTATATTTGAATGGACTATTTTAGAAAACTGTAAAATCTAAATTTTTGCATTTTGCTTATACACATTTTTATAAAACATGATTCTTCTGATACTGTGCACCAATGCAATAAACATTAAGTAATTAAACTTAAATGTATACTTACCTTCCCCAAATTTTATCAAATGATTCCACTTCAATGAAGTGCTCATGCTAAATAAACAAAGCTTACCTTAAGAACTCAGCACTCTATACAGCACGATATTTATACACCAGCTTTGGTATACACTGAGCTTAACCCTTTGATTCCAGGAGTCATGATTTCCTGACATGCCATGCTAATACAGAATGCATTAGTACTAATGTTGAAACAACAAATCTGCTAGCATGAAGGAATAAATAACTAACTAGTTAATTGTAGGTACATTAACTTATGAGATTGAAGATAATTATCTATGTATTCTAATCAAGATAAAGTTCAAAGTCTGACTTTATGAAAATAGACTACTTAATTAGAGACATTACAAGGAATAAAAAGAGCTACGCTTTTCATAGATCTTAATGAAAACAAAATAAAATTTAACTAGCTGTCCAAAACACTATGCTATACAGCCTACAGTAGGATGTGAATCATGGACGAAGTAGTGTAGCCAAGAGCTGACTACCTGACATTAGGGAAATAATACTAATGCCGTATGCTAACACCCAACTATGGTAGCAAGTTGACAGCATTTACCTTTGAATTATGCTTCTGCTCTGCACAGTCCTTGAAGAACCACAAGTCTCTCTCATGGCTGTAAATGCAACAAGAGGTTGCTGGTTTTAAACCTAACTTAGATGACACTAGATTCTTCAGTGGCCATAAGGGCAGTTATTTTTTGCCACAGAAGAATGATCTACAGGTCCTAAGAGTCAAAGTGACGTTTTCCTTATTACACCTACTCTCGAAATCTGATGCTATTAAGTGAAATAGTTCCATGAGGGTAATCAGCTCACTTCACCATGGATAACCACAATCACAGGTTCTCCAGAAAAGAAAAATATTCTAAAACAAAAGTTCCTACTACTACAGAAATCTTAACCTTACTATTGCAGTACCTTTTTCAGGATGCACAGTAAGAAAGTAAATGCTATTATCTCGTCATACTCAGGTTAACATTATCCTCAACTCTCATCACAATCCCTACTTAACTATTCTGCAATATGTCATTAATCAATGTATGTACTGATTGGATCCATTCAATTCATGCATCGTGTAATGAATGGCATATATAAACATGTTTCAAATACATTTATTCAGATATCTATACATGAAAGTAAAATCACTACTACAATTGGTACTCAAGCTTGTCAGATGGGGTGTTTTTCTCATTCTGTTTTGCATAAGACATGCTAATGGTTATACCATCTGCAGTCTGAAACCCAGAAAAATGTAAATCAAAGTAATAGTTGATCAAGATAACCATCTACTTAAAACTAACATTTTTGCAGCTATTGTGTTAACTCACAATCTAAATATAAACCTCCACCTCCTGAAAAATATAGAGAACCTGCTAGATATGGATATTTTTGCATTAAAAAATAAAAAAAAATAAATTGCCAGCCACAGAAATTCTCCACCTTTTACAGTAGATCATATACCAAGCAGTAATTTAAAAAAAGATTTTGCATGTGAAGCATATAAAAAATACTCAAATTGTTCTAGAAGAAACCCAGAGGTTCTCTAAAGCCATATGCTTTGTAAAGCACAGTAGAACTTGGCCACTTACCCAACACCCTGTTTTGGCAAAGCTGTGGAAACAAATTTGAAGGTTTCTTCAATAAGTTTTCAACTTGCCAATTAGCTAGTAGGTGCTGTAGGCCACTAAAATTATAGATGCACTATAGAACAACAGAGGGAACATATATAAAAATGCCATATGCTGTATTTCCAAAAATATTCATCAAATACAACAAGATGGCCACTAAAATTAATACCGAGTTTTCCCTCTTTGGCATGTGGAAAAATAGCACAGTTTACATCAATATATGGGCACATGAGAGGTGCAATGGCAAAGATTACCTAACATTCACATTTGCCCGCAGATGTGTGAACCAGTTTTAAAAGCCGTATTAGGTGTTTACTAGATTTATAATACAGTTCTAACATATCTCCAGCTGCCAGATTGGTAAATTGCTTCAGAATTAGAGGAAATTAGAAATACATTAATATTAAAGTATTTTTAAATATTGGGAGAAGCCTGTTTCCTTTATCACAAAAAAAAGCACAAATATTTTTGTCTTATAAGCCTCAAATTGTTTAGGCATGTTTACCAATTCCTACTGCTAGGGGATTTTCTCCCTAAAGTTACCATTAAATTTGGCGTAATAAGAATACTGTACAATTTTATGATCCATACTACAGTATTTGGCCAAACAGACATCACAATGCTCAAAGTGTAAATTTCTCCTACAAATGAACAATGAAAAGCTCTGCAGTTACAGTAAAAGACACAAAATTTTCAAAATCTTTATACATCCTTTCCACTAAAGAAGCAAATTAAATGGAATGTGTGCTCATACCGGAATTTACATGACATTTGATACACAAAGCAAAGTCTGGGAGCAGATTCCATGTTCCTCTATTTAAAAATGAACTAAATTAGGTGTCCAAGGCTTTATTAGCCACTGCCACTGTGTACATACTGGTCACCTGAAAGAAAACTTCCCAACATGCGGTTATCTTGGCTTTAGGGGGCATATGGTAATTCTGAAAAGAAAATTATTTATTTGCTTTATTTGCTCCTTTCTGCCTCACCAGTGTGACCCACAAAGCACTGACTCTTTCTGGGAAACAGGTAATACTGGACGTCTCTACGCTACCTCATCCCACAGTGTTTAAAAGGCACCAGGCCAACCTTAGTCCCTTATGAGTGAGAAAACACATCTCCCTCTTCCCCTCTCCTCATCCTTCTGGCTTATGCGTATGGCTGTCTATGTCTCCAAAGAGGGCTTTCTCTTCCTTCAATGTGCATCACAAATAGTGCAACCCCAAATTTCTTTCGTCTTGCAAAAAAGACTTGCGAATAGGTGGAGAATGTGAACAGAGGACGACACAGAAGGAACAGCTGAATGGGAAGGCAGCAGCCCCTGAACTGCTGCAGTTTCCAGGTTGGAGCACTGAAGTAAACTAACTTTACTGGAAGACATATATTGGGAAAATACCATTATTTTTCCTGTTTTTTACGCTTCTCTAAGCATCTGGTGTTGGCAGTTTAGAGACAGGACATCAGGCTAGATGGACCTCATACTCTCTAGTACTGATGTTCTTTTCCAAATAAGCAGCTGGCAAAACAAACTGCTTCTACCACCTTCATTTAATCCATCACCTCCATGGGTTGACCCTGCAAGGTCACCAGTTCCACTCCTAAAAACTTGCAAAAATACATAGTTCATAAGCTGCTGCCTTTATGACTATTCTTTGTGTGTGTCTTCAGCTTAAAAGATATTTAATAAAAAGCAAAGTCAAGGGCAAAGAGTGGAAAGTTGAGATGGTCCCAGAACTCCTACCCTCTCTCTGCACTGGACTATAACTACAGCACGGCAGGATGCCAAATGGACATGTATTTTTTTTCCATTCTCTTCAGTGATTTCCCTAAGTTCTTGCTTGGATCTGAGCAAGTAAATACAATTTTATAAGTATATTTGAAGAAAGATAAAAATGTGGAACTGTTAGCAGTCTAACATTCCCTCATGAAGTTTCACAAAGAAAGGAGACAATGTGAATTACACACAAAAATTGCATGAGTGATCACATTTCACCGTATCTCACCAATAAAAAAAGGATAGACCCTGGTGTCTGGGGACCCTCCATTACGCATCCCCAAAAAGAAAAATGAGATAAAAACTCACTATTCCATCAGAAAACAGGGTAAGTCCCAATAGGCTAAAGGCTTACCCACAAAAAAAGATGCAAGGGAAAGAATGGTAAAAGTTACACTATTTTATTTTCTAAACAAAATAAAATCAGCTATCATGTACATCTTTTGTCTGCAACAGACTGTAATTCAGCAGTTAAACACTCATATTTTGTTTATAAAAATGAGGGAAGCAATTTTGTCAGCAGAACGCAATCCTGTATGTAACTCTGAATTAGCAACAAATCCACAAAGGAACTAAAACCCCAAAAAACAAGCCCAACGAAAAGTTTCAATGCTTCCCTCCTACAAACAGTACCCACAGTTTTATTAATAATATGTCTAAAACAATTATTCAATAACAGAACTCCTATTTACCATAATATTATCTGAAGCCCAACAGCATCCAAGTATGAAACTATGACAAAAGTTCATCTAAAACAACAGAAGCAGCTTTTTCATAATTTCTTGCAGTTGTGTTTGTAGCTTCTGCACACTTCTGTATTTGTCACTTACAAAGCATGGATGAGTTATTCTGGCATTTTTTCCTAGATGCTGTTTTTTTCACATTTTAATTCAGGTATGTACAGAAATCTCACAGGAATCTTGCAATGTACAGTTACAGTATTTATAAAGAAATCATTCGTGCTGTAGCTGTTGAACGTAGATTTAGTCTTCATAGATGTTTCTTGTAACAGACCTTTTAAGTAAGTATCTATAACCACACATGGCTTTTGTTACTTATAGTGAAATTTCTCTGTGAATTAGAAGCAAGTCACCACCATACAAGCCTATATCCTCTTTTATGTGAATATGCACATATACCATAACAGAGTATAGGCATACACACACGCACACGTGCGAGCAAGCACAACGCTCTGCCCTGAGAGGAAGGCCCCAAAGGCAAGGATACTTTACTAACCTGCAGTGGTCTCTGTTTATCACTGCCCTTAGGAGATTTCAGTCCACTTGTCTGTTGCTGTAAAAGCAGCTGTCTTGCTGCCTGGAGTGCCTAAAAGTTAAAAAAAAAAAAAAAAGAAGTAGTATATAATTTTCATTATTTCTTAGAAAGAGATAGGTTACTCAGTGTTAATGTTATGTAAAAGTCCATTTGAACAAATGCAGTCTCCTCCTGTTCAATTTGTGTTTGATAGCCTTCACAGTTCAGTTTGGTTTTGCTTTACTTAAAACAAAAAAAATCCTCTAAATGTACATATAAGCGACTTCTCTAGAATTTATCAATGTACATGAAATCCTGCAGGAAATAAAGTTAATTTGTTTAAAGTGCTTGAAGAGGAAAAATCATAAACTGCATCAATAGCCTCATTTCCACAAGGAACTTGTCTTTGAGTGTTCAACTAAAATGCCCACTCCCTTGTAAATTATCATTCAATTTGCATTTTCATATTACAATTTTGAAGCAAAAGCAAGTAGACTTCAAGTGTTACCGGAAGCTGTAATTAAATTTGACAAATCAACATCAGATTATCTTGAAAGTGAATTAATAAGGATATTCATTGAAGATTAAAAACACTTTTTGTACTTGCAATTCAAGGAGAAACCTCTCCTTTGACAAAATAAAGTGCAGTTTTAATGCCAAATAAAAATGAGTGGTTTTCATTTGCATTCTTAGGAAAATCAGAGAACAAAGAAATTACTACTCCGCCAATGAGATCAGACTCTGGGGATGACAGTATCCCAATCAAAATATAAAATGTTTCTATTTATTTTATGTTTTCATTCCAACTCAGCAAAATACAGTTAAACATATGAAATGTATACAAACAGTGCATTACCAGAGGAAGGCTACTGTAAGTTATTTTTGCCTGTAAAATCATTTCTAAAATGCAGCAGTATTTATTAAGAGATTAAAAAAAACTGATTCAAGACCTTTACACTGAAACTAACTGGAGAACTCTTGTTTTTTAAAGCCAGTTCAGTAAGTAGCAATTGCAGCTTTAAAATGTCATGCTGTTATGTATATTATTAAAACATATTGCATGTAGAATAGAACACAATAAATGCAACTTCATCGACAGTCCCTAAAATAATAGAGATTCTCCGCTGATAAAGAACGGTCCAATTTTGATTAGACTCAAATGAGCTGGTCTTTAAGATAGTTTCTAGTATCCATGACAACAGTTGCTTTGACAAGATGTGCATATGGCATTACACTGCCAGCTGGTGTGAACAATGTTTGAACTACTGCATTGAGATGCTGAGCAAACAGAAAAAGTTGCCACGTCTTAACCCTCAGGGAAGGCAGTCATCCCCTGATCAATTATGAAAAGACAGAGCGAGGGCTGCTACAGTCTGGCTCCAAGCAAGTTTCCTGAGCAGGCAGGCAGACAGAGAAAACCAAAGTAAACAAACTGAATGCACTAGCACCATCCCCTAACAACATTGATTCGTCTCCCCGTAGCAGGCTCTGGTACAAAGTTTGCAGAGCATACTTTTAACATTTGGAGACATTCCCACAACAATCCCCTTATTGTTTCATCAAATTCTCAAGTAATTACAGGTCAGCTTTACAAAGACTATACATTCCTCTGAACCTAAGCAACGAGACACACATAACCAGCTTCTCGCCTCCAAAAATAAATAAAAGTTAACATATTTCAAAGTACACTTGAAATATTTTGTTACCAAGGAATCACTGGATGCCCTGCCTCCTATGTGAACAGCATAATCTCTTCTGCAATCGCAGGTTTTGAGCAGATCCCAAAGGACAATCCTGCTCTGTCTGAGATCGGAGATAAATATCTGGTGATTTCAGGGGCACCAGGATTTGGTCCCAACATCTTGCAGTGGTATAAACACAAGACATGGATTAAGTGCATGAATAGAACATCTACAGTAAATTTATAATCCTTCCCAATCTTTAAATCTCTCTGAAAGGGAAATTTGACTTTAAGAGAGAAAACTATTACACCCCTGAATTAACAGGAGACTGTGCAAGAAAACCAACCTCATCAATCAGGACAATACTGCCACAAGAATGAGTGAAGAAATCTGGAGTTAAAGAAGATGGGAAAAACCATGAAAATATACATATTTTCTATTTATTTGTGGCAGTAGCAGGAAGTTCATTAGAGGGACTTTATCTGGAAAATTATGTAATAAAATCATAATGATACAGCGCTGATGTATATTTTGAAGTATCTGGAACAGTATGCAAGTTGTTTCAGTGTCCTAATCTTCCTCAGAAGCAAATTCATCTCACATCAATACAAAAGCAAGCAAGCAAGCAAGCATCTGGCAAAGCTGTACATTTACAGTACTTGAAAATTACAGAATTGGAGTATGATGTGCCTTAGATTTAAGCTAGCCAGGATAATTTCAAATCATGGCCAGCATACTAGCATAGACTCAGTGTAAGAAAGCATGAATTCCTACCACTAACTACAAAATGAAAAAGAAGGTAGCACAACAGGGTATGTTTGCATAAAAGGCTCTACCACTTAAACTATTTTGATTTATATGTGCTGGTAGGGATATCTTTAAAGGAATAAAGGCTCATCTTTTAATACAGAATGTTTTAGAAATGATGACTACTGAATACTTCGGTGATCTTATTGTGGCAGTTCAGATTATTGTAAACACAGGAGATAGAACGAGAACAGAAAACAATTTTGAAAGATCAGAGATGATTTAAAACTCATAAGGAGATATCGCTGTCAGCCTTTGTTCTTAGAGCAGTTATCACATGGTACTTTTTTCTCCCAATGTACTGCTTAACTTCAGATTTTGCTACTCAGTAAACAACCGCCCAGGAACATATTGTTAAATTCAAAGAATTTATTGATGCTATTCTGAAGTGAAGATTAGGAGACTATGAAACATTCAGTTCTACCAACTCATTTGCTGCTACTACATCTTTGCAAAACAACTTGACAACTCAGAAGTGTCCTTCAAAATTAATAGTTTACACATACATACATTTCCAATAAGCACTGGTCCCACATATAATTTATAAATTCCTGTGAACTAATTTGATAGGAAAATGTGATCTAAAAGTGGTTCCATGAAAACAAACTAGCAGATGTTTATAAATTGAGCAACGTTATGTTGAGTCCTACCTCAAATTAGCAGCAGTAAGAAAGGATTCTGAGGCAGTCAAAACTGTATCCAGTTTCCAGTAACATTTGTTTCAAATTTAGTGGGCACTTTTTCTTAATTAAGTTAGCTAAATTAGTAAAACTATATGAAAAAAGTCAGTGTAGAGAAAAACAATAAAAAGAACTGAGGATTAGAAATGATTTTAATAATGCAAATGAAAATCATTATAATACTTTAAGTAATGGCTATATGAGCAAGAAATTTGGGCATATGGTTTCCAGAACTCACTGTGTCTTGTAGTAAAATATGTATTAAGAACACTACTTCTAGGTATTTTCTGTAGAGCTTTGGCATATAGCTAAAATGTAAGCAGAAGAAAAATGAAAATAATTGCATATAATTCACCCTAATGGAGTTGATAAATTGTGGTATATTTTACTGTTTGTGGGAGAGAATTCCATGAGACACAATTTGATTTTATTTTCTATTCCAAACCTTTTTATTTAATTTAAGCATGTCTCAAAGTAATTTTTAAAGAGGTATCACTTTAATAAAGTGAAAGCTGGCAATGCAAGAAGATAAACTGATTACTTTGTTCCTTTCAAAAATAAATGTATATGTATTTTTAGGAACAGATGTCACTCATATCTTTCCTTTAAAAATAGGACTGTTTAACCTATCAGCCTGTTGCATTTGAGACATTAAAATGAAAAATGACATCTACGCCCATTAATATCGTCAATGTATAAACAGCACAGCGTGACACATTCTTGAGAGCTGAAGGCTACAAAATCTCTCTGAAACATAAATAACAAAGCACTCAGAAGCATATTTGATGTTGATATTCATCTCTGAGAAAAACACTGCTGCCTGGGCTTCTTATGAAAATAGATGCAGCCCAAATGGATCTCCTGTAATTGGTTTCAGATAGCGAGGTCAAAAGAAATATGATACGAGAAAATATTATGTGGAACAGGCGAAACAAGAATGTTTATACAGGCACTCCCTATTTATACTGACAAGAGGTGTATACTTTGCAGATAACCAGAACCAAAAAACTCGCCAGAAGACAACCAGATTGTTTCATTTTTCTAACTCCGAATTCCTATTTCATTTTTTTCAAATGACTGCATCCTCTAACATTGACTACTGAACAAAAAATAAGTTTCTGAACATAAAATAAGTTTCCAAATGGCTGAATATGTCAAACAAGAGTCAGTTTGCTGGTAGCACTATGCAACCGAAACATATCAACATGCTAAGCTGGATTTAAGGCCAGAGACTGCACTGCACTGGTTGAATAACAAGTTAACCAAATGATTACATAGCTACATTTATTTATAAAAATCACTTCAGTAGAACCTCTGGCGCCCTTACATCCTGCTGCGTGTCCACTCTCCAGCTGGCTCAGAACGAGAAGCCCAGAATTACCTAGTCATATGAGAGCCTGCAAAGACTGTGACAGAAAGCTAATGCCGTTCAACTCTTCCTAATAGCATCCACATGATACTACTGCACCTTTTTCTCTCACTGACTGTATTTTCTCAGCAAGTTCTCTAATGAATATTGCACCCAATCAGCCTGGCAACTTTTAGTCTTTCCAAATAGAGTAGCAAAGCATTTAACACTATTCAAAGAATTCTCAATTTAAGATGATCCAAGCCCTTTCCAACTGCAGCCCAGAAAGTCTCCTTGGGAGACTTGACAGGAAAAGCAAAATCCCATGAGCCCTGAGACATCTGCACCTACCTTTGGGAACAACGTTCCTCCCTAACCTACACAAAGGAGCGATAAAACCTGTAAGCATGCCGGCTAAGGATAAGTGTGCCATACTTGAGAGTCCATGCAGTGAAGGGAATCCTGTGCTAAAACCCAAACCAGGTTTCCACCTAGGAGTGGTAGATTGAATGGTTATTACAGTGTTTTCCTATAGAAATACAAATGAAGCACTAGATAGTTACAGCTGTTAGTATCCACCTTGAGGAATGCATTATCAAAGAAACTGAGATAGTCGCTAAGACTCAAGAAGGATTTGACTCCATTAGGCCAGCATTAAAAATCAGCAAATAATCAAACAAAAAAGATTTGTCAATCTATCTTCTGCATCTTTTAGGTTACATTGGAGCAACCAAGCTGTGGACAGTCAGGATGTGCCAAGTAGCTCAACTTCAGCAGTGAAAGTGCAGGGCGTTTCAGCCTTGCCTAGTAGCAGAACACAAACCTCCAAGGGATTAAAGTGAGTTATTTTCAAGCAGAAAAGGAAATGGATAGAACTGGATGCCCTACTGCCAGGCTGCGTATTGTAACCTCGAGGCTGCAAGATAAAACCATAGAGTACAACAGATGACCTTCCATGGTTGTGTTTCAGTAAAGTGGCAGAGGCCACCGAATTTGGTACTGAGCCCTACAGACTGATTAAGTGAACATTTGAATATGTTTGAGAACATTTACTGCATTGACACTACAGGACTTTGGGCAAAAAAATGCCTAGTTCCTGAAACCCAATAGGCTCTGGCGTGAGATAGCCACTGAGGTGCTTTTTTTTTTTTGCTTAGGGTGATGCAGCCCGTTTCTGTTTTTGAATCAGATTTGTTTGTCTGACAGTCCTGCAATACAAAACAACACCAGCGGAAGAGATCCTCAGTCTACCTGAGCTTCTATTCTGCCCTCATGTTATCCAGGATTAATTTGCAACTGAAGAGAAAAAGTATCAGTAATAAACTCATGAATGCAACATGAAGTCTCATAATGCTGTTTAATAAAAGGAAATTAATCACGTAATTGTCATAAACCTATTTTCAAACAGCAATCTATCAGAGAGAAATTATGCATCTGTAGTTATTGACCTTTCATTTTACCATGACTGATTTGTAATTAGACTAGTTTTGTGAAAAATAATAGTTAATTACCAGATTTTTTTCACTCTAATTGTTTTGGCAATTTTTTTTGTTTAGTGTCTTACTTTTTCCGCATGTGAAGGATACTAAATAAATACAGGGCACTAATAACTTAGCAGCTAACATATTTCATTCTACAAAGCCAAATTTAGTTTCTCACTATATAAACCAATTAAATGGATACTAAATACAGTTTCAAAAGCAACAGTTTCATTTTTCCTGCCCATTATTTGGCTGACGAAGAATTAGGAACCAAACACCCTTACAGCTGCTTGCTTCAATTCCTGGTGCCATTAGCAGGGTCCTTCCCCATAGACATCAATCTGCCTTGGTCATTAGGGATACATGATAGACCGTGCATAACATGTTCCCTGACAGCAAACCAAAACGCTGTCTCCAAAGCTCCGACCACCTGTAGAATGTAAATGTCAAGGGTCAGGAGAGATTTGGGTCCAAAGCCCCAAAGCTGTGCTCCACCCTGACAACCTCCTTTTCTTCCACATGCCTGAATTTGTTTAACAGTCCTTTGGTAAAAAAGGGGATTGAAAAACGCAGTGTGCTGTACTTTATTCTTACTACTTATATTACTTATTGACTAACTGAATTAATGAAATAAAAAACAAAAACAGTGCAGTGCACACATCAAATAATAGCGCCACATATTCACAAAGAGCCTGCTGCTGCTATCTTCTCTCATGTGGCACTACTTTTAGAAAAATGGGACCTGAAATAGACAAATGTAAGAGCTGATCTCTGACTTCTACATGGACGAGAATATGTCGATTGGATGTACCAGTATTCCACACGAAAACTAGTGTTTCACACGAAAATCAGCTAGCTGATACCTAAAAGGTACTTAAGTGTGAAGGGCAATGAAGAACAGTCACTACAGTTATCTCATGTGTGAATTCAGAAATGACAAAGATCCTTAGAATTACTATACATTTATATAATATTATGTATATATTTTACAAATGTATACGTATCCCTGATTTGAAAGGATCTGACTAAAAGAAAAGACCTTCTTTAAAGTCTGTCAACTGTAGACATTAACTTACTGGCTGTGAAGTCTACCTTCAAATAAAGTAGTCTGAAACAAAGTAGCATTGGCTTAGGTGGAAGACAGCTTGAGAATTTATACATAGGAAGGGAACTGATGGAAATGTAAGCAAGAGTGGTCCCACTTGTTCTAAAATCAAAATGCAGAGCAAATGTGGGTGGAGAAAGAAACATAATATCAAGGGAAGCATTTATAACGTTAGGCTTTTAGAGGCAGTGGTTTTATCTGATAGAAATCTGAAAGGGAAATTTAGAAATTAAAGACAATGGAATCAGCATGGAGATTATTAAGCAAAAGAATAACAAAAATCGCATTCAAAAATATAATTAAAGCTAAAACAAAAGATGAGGCAGAAATAAAACAAAATGAAACAAGTACTAAGATGTTTTGTTCTGGCCAACAGCAAGATTCCTAGAAAGGAATCTAAAATTTGAAAGGACAGGTGTGTGACGACTGATTAGTTCTGTTAAGTGATATGGAGAAGTAAAATAACATGTTAAGAACTAACGCCAAAAAGATAATTACACCAGAATAGAATTGCCGTAGCCATTTAGAAGGCTGAAATAAATACCTCTATCTTTACAATTTCTTTTCAATCAAATACCGTTCTGTACTGTGACTGGTAAAGGAGTTGTGACACAAAGTATCTTAGGCATAGCTTTGATGCACTGAGAGCTACCTAACCGGCTTCAGTTGATGCAACCCAAGCCATCAGTTAAAGAGTATGGACCTACACAGTACAAAGTAATTACAAACAAAGTTAGAGAAGTTACACAAATCAAACTCTCCCAGGCAATCAAAATGTGAGGTATGATATATTTATTGAAAAGGTACTGATTGAAAGGGCTTCAATTATTTGAACATTAACTCATTTGCTTTACCACTGCCCTTAGAATTCCACATCCAGAAGCACGAGTAAGAATCCAACTACAAAAGGAAATATTATCAACATGTCACATCGGACTTTTGTGGTATGGAAGGAAGAAACAAAACCATTACTGGAAAATCTGCTGATGTTAGTGGCGAACAAAGTTCACTCCCAGGTTTCAAGAAGATACAATAAATTACTATTTTTAAAATAATTAAATATTTATTAAATAGAACTAACTATTGAAATCCCATTTTTAAAAGGGCATTATTTAAAGAAATCTCAGATTTAGAATACATATCTATGACGAAAAACACATATTAAAGACATAAGTCAATGCTGTCACATTATTATGAAAAAGGCAAACATCATACTGCGATACATAAATGCAAGTGTCACATACAAGACACGTATAGTAATTTTTCCACTTCACTTTCTAAAGAGTCAGCTGAAGAATTGTATGCAGTTTGGGACACAATGCTTCAAATAAGTGGACCACCAGACCAGTGACCAGAGAAGAATAGTGAGAATGAGCACACAGTGAGAAAATACAACCTATAAGACAGCAAGAGTCTGACCAGTTCTGTAATAGAAGAGAGAGAGAGAAAGAAAGAAAAAAAACCCTTAAGTAGTAACTGTCTTCCGCAAGTAAACTTTGCCGCAATGAGAGAATTAATTGTACTCTATGGCTAGGACAAGTAATAATGAGTTTAAACTAAAACCAGGGAGATTTAATTAAATGTAAGAAGAAACTTTCCAATGGCATCTTCTAGCCCTATTTTATATGGTTTCTATTGTTCTTCATCCAGTTCTTGTGAGAGTGCTCCAAGTTTGGACTTACTATGCCCAACACCTTGCTACATTTCAAATAACACCATGTTCTCTTAAACTGAGTATCATGAAGCTTCAGTAAGTTAACAGCTTGGAATTAGTAAGAAGTGTGCATACAGAATTGTGCTCCTGAATTTTCCAACCTTATACGACTCTGCACGTGTTCAGGAGACTCTTCTTGAAATTTTGGACTGAATATAAAAGTAGTTTATGCAGAATAGGAGATGGGTTAGAATTATTAAGTCCTTGGGGCCCTAATTGCACTTGGATCCATTTAGACAGGATTCTTGTGTCCTCACCACCAAGTACAGGCATTACAATTTTAAAGCACTAAAACCTGACTGTAGCAGAAATACAGATTTCCTGATATTCCAGTTCTTACTATAAACAACAGAGGCCTGGTTGAAATGGAGAGCTAGGAAAAGGAGAGAAATATAAGTAAAGAATTAGGGGCTGAAGCACAGTTTGATCAAGTAAGTTGTACAGTTCCATGCAACAAAGCATGGGACCCATTAGTGTAATTTATTGTGAGTTTAAATCTAATGCTACAACAACAAAACTTACAAAGTATCTTTGATAACCTGATTTCTATCATTTTTCATTAAATAATTTGATCCAAAGTTGCTATACAGACTAAGACACTAAAATAAACATTATTTATTGCTACAGCCAAATCAGATCAACCAAACTCCTGCCAAGTCTGTATTTTTTTAGGGAGGTTATTTCTTATGCATATTTTTGTAACGCTTTTAAAAATTCTGGTCAGCATAAAGTGCGCCAGGTATATACTCCATACATGAATAATTGGGGGGAAAAACAATAAATATGAATATAAATGGGAGATACAATAGCAGCCATTTTATTTATACTTTTCAAGATTTTTGATAAACATTCTCACTAAGACTATTAAAATGTATTTGGAGAGAAAAGTGAAGTCCTATCTGGAGTTAAGAAAACTGTGAAAACACTGATATGGGATCAGGAAGTAAACTATGCAAATAAACAGCCCATTTTCATTAAAAAAAGATTTCTCTAGACACTACTCATATGAATGGTGGCATTCACTAATATTTATGAGTGTCTTGATAACACAAGGAATAAGACCTGACTCTTTGGAATAATTGTAAAGCATTAAAATCTGCAGAAGTCTACAAAAGTCTGAAATCTAAAAAGTATGAAGGATCTCAAGGATCTCTGTACCATGACCGCAAATGAAATTATAGGTGTATATGTGCAAAGTAACACGTGAATTCACATAGGCACATAAAACTAAATATTCTTTTTCTTGAAGGAAATGCTTATAGTCTGTGGAAAACCCAACAACTGCAGCACTAGTTTGCTCTGTATTGCTCTGAAAGAGCCATCTGCAGTTGTAGTGTGTATCTGGTCTGCCTGAGTTACTACAGCCACCTTCCTTTTGGACTGCTTATCTACCTTTTAACTCTTGTGGTGCATCGATTTCCTGAAGGCCTACCCGGTGTGATCCACCATGCAACCTTCTGTATCTCTGAAGGACATAGTGCATCTGCACCAATGGCGCTCTTCCGGTTCTGGCCATACCTGGCAAACGAATTTGTATTGAAGGGTGGCCTTAACAGACTGTGTAGACAAAGCTACTGAGAAAGAATTCTCCAGTTTGGGGACTTTTAATAGAGAAGATTATAAATGAGAGAAATGACAAAGAGCTTTAATTTTAAGCTAAAACGCAAGTGAAGAGAGACAGGCAAATGTCATCAGGCTCCTCATCCTACTTTCCCGGCCTTGTGAGGAGATCTGGTAGGGAATGTAGCTTTTATGATTAGAAACTTGCAGGGATGAAAAAGAAAAGACCTGAAGCTAGTAACAACATTTTGCAGAGGAACAAAGAGACATTTTGCAATTCCCAGGGCATTTAGGTGCTAGAGAAATGATAGCAACTGCAAGAAGAATTCCCGAGTAGCATACATGAGCAACGCAACAGGTTAGGCACTGGAATTAAAAGTGGACTCCAGTTCCAACTACAGTTCATCAAGCCTGCCAAGGGAAAAATTATCCGTATTATATTGTTTGGGAGCCTACAGTGATCTTTTAGTAAACAGCGAGCTAATCAAAGAATTGTCATAATAAATATGCTCGGGGCATTATCAACTACATGCATTTGTAAAAAGCAGACACACCCAGTTGTGTTGGTGCCAAACATATGTAATACTTCATGAATTACAGTCTCTTCTGGCATCAGATTGTTAAACCTCCATGTGAATGAATCTTGTAGCATATATTGCATAATCACTATCACTGCTGTGCACATAAACAAAACACTGGCAACCTAGGCACTTATACAAAATACCGTGAAAATGAAGTTTAGATACAAACCTCACTCCTTTAATCCATCTAAGTACTCTTACTTTACACTAAATCAAAACCTGAATTTCATCTTTTATTTTATCAGTACTTTATTTATCCATACTACTATCATGAGTTGTCACCAACGTAACATGACCAAATCTCAGATACTAGTCTTCTCTTTTAAAGACAATCTTCTTTACACATTAAGTTCAAACTTCATTTCCTTGAAGTATTCTCCAGATCATCCCTTCCATAATACTGCTTACTTCTTTTTGCAGTATCTTAAACCTCATCGATCTCTAATGATTCCTCTAGCTACCTCTTACCGAATTCTCTCACAGAAGTCTCTGGATTTACATAAGGAATCAAACCATTACCACTGCCCTTTCTTCCTTCTAGTACCTTCAGTCTCACTCTCTCTAAGGCATTTACAGAAAAAGAGTGAATGGGGGGGGGGGGGATTATTTCCCTCATAATGCATCAATATTTATTCATTAAAAATATATGTATGTACATATCTGCACATTTATATAATGCATATATAAAATGTATTATTTAAATGTATCTTTCTTACCTTCTCTGGTTATCTAACATGTATCTCATGACTGTGTCGCCCTGCAGAGGAGAAGGGAATCCAGCACAGGCAAGGTCTGATCCTGACTGGGCCTCAGAGCATTACCACAATAAATTGCAATAAGAACATAAAAAAAGCCCAACCTCCCACTTTATCTAAAAATCATACTTAACTCAAAAGCAGTATCTATCCACGAAGTACATTTCTCATGCACTATTTTTACAGTTAATTTTGAAAACAGCAGAACTAATAATCAAAATGACATTTTGAATTGTTCAAATGAAACTATAGAGGTATTATAGAGGTGTGAGACAATGTGCTATGGATTAAAGAAACACTGCACTTCTGCAAGTTTACTCAGACACATACCTTAATTAGAAATATTACATTTGCTTTCCTGAAAAATATGAATCATACTACCTAAATAATCCTGATTTCTATACTCTTCTTCTCAAACCTTACCCTTGTCCTCAGTCAACATTTTCCTTCTGTAACACCATAGGTATTTTGTAACATGACAGACTTTGTACTAACCAATGACCAGCAGAATTTTACTGCTGCAATCTTTCACCTTCCACAATTTTACTGATAATTAAACTTATATATGGATTGCCAACTTCTTTATTAGATACTACATTTTGTAGTATCTACTGATCTACTAATTTCATTTCAGTATTTCACGAAAGACAGCTTGATATATTTAAAAGTACTATTACAAAATTTGGTGACAAAATACTTTGCTGACAATGGTTCCTTGTTTCTTGTCCCAATGTGTTCCCTTGGAAGCCTAGCTTCAGAGATTGAAAAGGAAAGCAAGGGTCTTCCACAACAGATAAAGCATTTATTTTAACAATTTGTTAACTGTATGTGCTACAGAGTCCAGACTTTTGGTGTCATACAAGTGCACTTCATTTAGGTATGATACTGGCAATATTTTTAATATACTGAACTATTCACAGTGCCATTTAATACAAGAACAATAAACTAAGTTCTAGTCATCATTGTTTTACGTGTTGCTTTCAATATGCAGTGTTCATTCTACAAATATCAGTAGGTAGACATCGGCCTGTAAGTAAACAGAAATAAAGCTTTAATAATAAAGCTTATGCCTCAGATAAGCTTACTGTTTTTTTTTTTTTCACCTTAGCTGTGATGATGATACTTCCTTATTGCTTCTAATATTCCCCGTTGTTTTAACTGGCTATTCAGGAGGCAATGCATCTTATCTGTGAACTATCATCCGTGTTTTCTTCCTAGATCATCAGTTCTTTGTACAGGGAGTTAGAGTGCCACACAAAATATGGATCTAATCCTGACTAGACATTTTGATATTATTGCGTTACATTATTATCATATTATTACAATGAATAGTATTACTTCAGCTATTATTTTAATGAATTTATTTGACCTATTAGAGATAGAATTTTATATTATATGACAAAATGTAAATACTTCCTGCTCTGAGATTAGGGAAAAAAATATACCACAGACACAGTAATACAGCAGCTTCAGCCACAAGGCCTGGCCTTTTAAGAGAAAGCATTCTAGATTACATCTATTAGTCTGCTCTTCTGCTGCAACTCCCATGGCCCTTCTGGTGCCGCAGCACAACGGCACTGAAGAATGGGAATGGGAGAAAAACGAACTTATGTCAGGGCTTTGGGATTCCTTCGAAATACTTTCTGTAGCAGTTTATTGCATGAAGCTTACAGATACCTGAACGCAGACCTGTGGCCAACAGGTAAAACAGAATCTTTGATTTTTGATTTTAGATAAATGTTAGAAGTCCTTACCCTCTTCTCCAGTAATCCCTGGTTTCACTAATATCATTAAGATGCAAGTGCCAGAATGTTTTTAGAAGGACTTTAGTGTACAGTTAAGAAAAAACACAGGTAGTGTCTCGATATCACCTTCAATAATTCAGTATCACTTCTACTGATTCTCTCAGGCTTCATCTACACTGACAAACTGAATAGTGCCTGGGAATGTGATTTTCTGTATCAGTAGGCTGGCACCCTTTTGGCCTGTGCTGATGAGCACTCCCCCAAGTGATTCCCAGGCACAGTCCTGCAGGTGGACTTTTCCAAGGACCATTCCCAACAGGATGCAACCACTCCATTTTGGGGGCTAAAAAAGTTTATTAGCTCAGGTGTATCTCAGCCTTAGTCAGTTGTCAAATTTAGTGTCCAGGAACAGTGTGTTTAATTTACTAGAGCAGATGAGGCCTGTGTGCACCATACATCATTGTTTTAGAGACGCTCAGCTGCAGTAGCCAGCACGTGATTTTCAGATGACTAGGGAGAGTTGCAAAGGACCCTGATTTCATAACTCAGCAAGCTAGAAAAACAAATTATTTTAAAAAACTATAGCAATAAACACTATTTAGGAAAACAATTTTTTCTTTCATTAGGAATGTCCAACAACATCCCATAGTGTGTCTTTTGATAAGCTTCTTAAAAGTGCTAGTTTTATATAGTCATCTTACGCATCCTGGGTGATTTTTAGTTCTTAGGTCACCAGCCATTCTTTTATGAGAAGCCCATTTTTGGGGAGGAGCAACCCGTAATGCATAACTATCTTTTGAACTTTACAGAAGGAAGTGTAGAGGAGAGAGAGAGAAAGCAAGCTGAAAAGAGTTCAAGACAGACAGCAAGCCGGTTTTGTAAAATATTTTTTACCCCTGACTCTGCACCTCTTCATTTCCTTCTGCAGGCACATACGACTTGTGACATTTTGACTCCTGTTCACTATCCAAAACCAGATATAGAGACTCTTGTGCCTCATGAATATACCTTATTTACCAGCTTTCAAGAAACCTGTTAAGTTTTTTTTTCTTCCTTTTTTTTAACAAAGAAGCAGGGAAAAAAGCAGATTTGACTGCAAAGCATCTGTTTCCAGAGTTCCTGCCAATCAAATCCACAAAAATAGTACTGTACTATCATTTCTGTAAATTCTAATCAGGTTGATGGTATTTTTCATCCTCGTGTTTAGGCACTTAGAGACTGAGAATTCGGAGTTATGCAATTTGACAAAGTCTGCAGAGAAAGTAATTTTCAGAGCTCAAGTTAGTCACTAGCTCAAAGAGTGCTCCGGCTCTGAATGCTGGCACTGAACCCTCGCTGCTCGTGGTGAAAGAGCCAGCTGGCTATTCAGCGGAGGAGTTGGCTTGCGTTCTGGCAACCACATGATCACCACTGGCTACGAGACAAGTGAACACAGTAGAAGACCAAGCTTCAAGGTCTAAGAATTTTTTAACATTTAGGGATACAGTCAAAACAAAGAGGCCTAGGAATTTCTTTAAAAATAATTTAACAATCACTAATATTTTTCTTTATATTCTTCTGCATGGAAATTTGCAAGATTCTGACTGGAGGCCTTGGCTCTTTATAAAGAATAGCTGAATAATGGAAATTATTTCTTTATTATTAAAAAGACACAGAGGAAAGGTGAACCATACAAGGTTCATGGACTAATCCTACCAATTAAAGACAATTTCTTTTTACAAGCCCAAAGAGAATCACAGTCAAGTACCACCAAAACAAAAATAACGTAAATAATGATGAAAAGAGATTATATTTCTTCCTGACTACAAGGCATTAAAAAACCTCTAATTACTAATCAGAGTATAACAACCAGGTGTCATTGAGACAACATTTTAGCCTACTACAGTTTACTATACTCTAGTGACTAGAGATGATAATGCTAGTCAGGAAAATAAATTAGTTTTTCCCAAGCTGACATCCTTAATCTTCAAGACAACTATTTCTTTGATTGTCTGACATAGTTAAAGTAGTACAGATACTCCTTTTATTACAACAAGCTTTGGCAGACTCCAAAACTACTAAGTGAGCACTTCACTGACCTAGAAAGTACTATTCCTTGAAATTTGCAGCAGCCCTATGGAACGCACTCAAGATTTTATATCACCTTGCAAGACAAGTTGTATCATAAGCACCATTTCAATTTCTTTCCACTGTAAACTAATAAAATGCCAAAGTAAACATTTTGCAACAAAATTAAATTTCCAAAAAACCCAAAGAACAAGGGCAGCAGGACTTTTCTCCTCTACCAACTGACATGGTTGCTGGAAGAAATAACTTCTACAAATTTTTAATTTTTCAGGCTTTCCAGACCAAAACTCAGTATTTGCTAAGCACAGGCAGTATCGACCTGAGATTCTCCTGTCTAGAATTTACATTTTTGCAGACTAAATTGTTTTCTTAACATTTTTGCTTTGTTGAGAATCAAAGCTCTGTTTCAATTCTTTATTGAGGAGTCATGTCTATTCTAGAGCATATTTCTTTTTAGATTTGCTAATATAGCAGACATATTAATTCGGGCATCGTGGAAATCTGAGTATTTTTTCTAGATGCTACAAGAAGACAAAATAATTACTGCTAAAGCCTCTATAACACAGTTTTATAAAGGAAGGCTAAGAAGTACGGCATTTGTACTTGACCACAAAGCAGAGGATTCAGCAATGTACATTCACATAGCCATAAATTATTCTAAGTGTTGTACCTATCCTGTCACATGCTGCATGTATTCACCCACAGTACTATAATGCTTGTACCAGTTTCCTGAATTTCTCTCTGGGATTTGGGAAGGGATAGAATTCAGCATTCCACATGGTGGCCTTTAGTGTATCCCCAAAACCAAATAATTAGTGGGACCAAAGATAGAAAGAGTTTTGGTCCTGTATCCAACCTTGCATTTCTTAAACTGTTTTTCACGTAGGAAAGCGTAAAAGTTTCTGACAGGCAAAGAAAGAAGGGACAGGCCAAATCCGTCTTAGATTAAATGGTTATACTGTTAAGCTTTACCATATGCTGATTGTCCAAAACATTATAAATATAATTGAGTATCAAATGTTTTTTACACAGAGAGGTGTTCAACCAGTACAAATTAGCTGCAATTAAATCCTGCCCTTGCTGATTACTATATGTGTTCAACTGTCAGTCTCTCACGTCTACTTGTACTGTAGCTCATTTCAAGTAGTATCCAACTGAATTGAGATTTCACACAGATTTACATCACTTTAGACTAGTAAGGAAAAAACACAAAATAAATGAAGAGGCCAAATTCAATGCACAGACAAACTCCATTCTGCAAAAAGTCTCAAGATTTCTGTGTACGGGCAGACAGTTAATGGTGCATGCTCCACGGATGGTAAACTGTGTGTAGGAGTCAAGTCAGATGCAAATATTTCTGGACAAGTACTCTCCCCCTCTTCCTTTTTAGTGTTTATTGTTTATGGAAGATGCCAGATCGATGGTTTTGGAGACTAAAATACCCCTTTTCAAAGTTCCCCACAGTCAGTTGCAGCAGCAACGAAATGAATGTAGCCTGTTACTGCTTCCTTTCAAGGGGTAGAAAAGCAATTCTATTTCCATGCTCTTTCACTCTTCATTTCTTGCACTGATTATGCCAATTAGAGTAGCCCTTTTAGTGATGTGGGCATCTGTCTCCTAGAAATCTTACCCATCTGTTTATGTGCTTGCAGGTGCTGACAGCTGTAGAAAGAATTTGATACAGATCAGTTAACTATCACCGCCTATGAGTGAGGAGGTATGCTACAGGCTGAGTTATAAACAATCTGGCAAGTCATTTATGCTGTTTCTGCCCTTGTATGCTCCTTTCCTTTAGTATGGGATAAAACACAGTGAATAAACTTTAAAAAAAAAAAGGTTCTAGAAATTTCCTTCTAACGGGAACAAACTTTCGAATTGCCTTTGCTTCAGGTATGTACAAGTGTCACAAGCGTAGGGACGGAGCAATTCACGCCCGAAGAGAGAGCTTTATCTATTTAAGATGTATCATTGCACACACACGCACACACACATGGCCTTGAAGTTCTTTGCATCTAAAACTCTTTAACTTACAATTATTTCCTTTAAAATATAAAGAATGGCTAATTTATATATTCTGCTTGATTCCCTGGTGAACACAGGATTTGTTTTCAAGTGAAACTCAAATTCTTTATTCTCAGAGTTGTACTCAGCTTGACCCCCAAAGAATCTCCTCTTCATTTTTTTCTTGCAGTATGTCAGCTTCCTTTCATGCTTATGGTCTTCTTCCCCAAGTGACTCCAAGACTTTTCTTATGTTGACCTACATGACAGGATCATCTTCCCTCATGCTATTGTTTCACTCAAGAACTTAAAACCTTCCCTCAAAACTTGCTCTTTCCAGTTAACTCCCTAATACAGACCTGAATCTTTCCTCTTTCCAAATGCTGCCCTGAGATTTTAAAATTCTTGCTTGAGCTTAAGTAAAAGCAAATTAGCAAGCTAACAGTGCAAAACCAGATGGTATTAACAAGATGCATATGTAAAATTGACTGATTTCATGATGTTCCAGTTCTTACTCCTGTTCTTTACTCTGTTCTTTTCCCTTGCATTTTAATCCCTGTTGAATCTAATTTATATGCTGCAGTTGGTATGTTTAAAATACTCCTATTTTTAACCCAAAAGGGTTGAAAGATGTTACAGCTCTGTAATGCAACAGAATTATTTGTGAAAAAAAAAAAATCACGTTCACTTACTGTAGCTGTTTGGAATATCTATAAAGTTCCAATACAGTGATAGTGTAAGTATAATACACTCAGTAATGAACTGATTTTAAAATATATCATGTTAACTTACATGGAGTACTAACTAGACTTAGAGGTGTTCTTTCCTGTGAACAGAATTCACATGAGTAGCAGAGTTTTTTGTGACTTCTGTAGCTGAGGGTATTGCTCTGCACACAGAAACATTCAACATACTAAGGTAAATGGGGCAACTGGAAGGTAAATTTGCCAGGAAAGAAGAGACTAGGACTATGCATTAACACTTGGAAAAAGTCTATCACGCAAAATTCACTGTTCATTTTGGAGCTGGGTATTGCCTTGGGAAACTGCAGGCATGCAGCAAAGCCGTGGCGTGGGCAGGGCCATGGTCTGGTCCCTCCTGTCCCCCAGCAGTGCTTCACACCACTGAGTGCATTTGCAGGGAACCCACTTTCTTAATCAGTCAGAAATATACTACGGGAAACGTGCCCATTAAATAACGAATAGCTGAGAGAGTAAAAGAGGACAGTGGTCTGAACAAGAGCACAGAATGCAGAAAAAGAAATGAGATAAAAAAGATATTAATCATTTGTCTTTCATTTCTTGAAATACTTTTCAGTGTAGTACAAATTAAGTAAGCTCAACAAGACATAGTAAATACCTTTCCTTTCAGTACCAGGATCTTTTGAGATATCCCATTTAAAGCACATTAATCAATGCCATGTCTTGTTTTAGGGCTTTTTTTTTTTTTTGCAAATGGTAACAATTTGTATACTTTTGGATATTTTTAAAAATTCTTTAGGAGAGTTACTAAATTGGGCAACATAAAACCAACAATCTGTTCAATTCTGAAAATGCTGGCCATCACCTTCAAGATTGGTTGTACTTTGCCCTCTGTGCTTTGAGACTGAGCATTCAAAAATGCAGACCTACAATAGCCAAGCTGCCCCTTTTTATCTGGAGGCTTTGGGTATCCCCCAAGACTTTTGTATAAATGTAGTGTGCTCTGGTTTACATTAGAAAAGGAAACATTTATCTTATCACATTGATATCAGCTCAGTACAATATTACATTCTGGAATAAGAAAATATTGCAACTTTTCTTGAAAAGGTCAAGAGGTACTGTTTATCTTATCTTCAGGGCATAATGAATTACCTAGTATTGCCTCGCTAAGAACTCCAAAGGAACAGTACATATTTTGAGGCATAATGCACAATTCAGTGTTCTGAGGCAGTAGGTGGAATAATAAACAAAGCTGTAGTACATATTTCCAGCTTCAAAATTCTGTATAAATTTTATTATTGTATTAATCTATGCAAGAAACCTTTTAAGTAACTAGTACTCTTGCTATTAAAAAAGAAAAAGGAATGTATGGGACATTTTTAATATGGGATGAACGAACCAAATCTCTTTAACCTCTTAATTATATCGTAAATTAAAGATGACTTGTTTGCATTATGTATTAAACTTACTAACTCCTTGGCAAGTTAATGTAACAGCTGGAAGTTCCTGGCTTTTCTTATAAAAATCACACCCACTGACATGTCTCATTGGTTACTTTATGCTGCCAGGATCCTACTCTCAATTCATTTTTATTGATCGCTAAATACTGACCATTGTTCCAAAATGTTTGAAGTTAAATTTAAGAATGACTGATCAGAAGAGAAAAAAAAATTAAGATAATTAAATGATGGTTGCTTTATCTAAAGTCCTCAGTAATAGTGACACAGAATTTCATTGTATATTTGCTGCATCAAGCTCAGTAACTTACAAATTGTTTTAGTGGGAAATCTATGATCTTTATCAGGCAAAAAAATGTTTTGCCCTGAGAAAACGATAAAAACAAAAGCAAATTTAAAACCTGTTAATCTTTCAGCATTACTCCACCTACATGCTATAGATTGTCTACAGGGAAAATTCAAGACTATTAAGAATGAATATGTGGCTTAGTCCTACATACTTTTTTCTGAGATGAGTGAGGAATTCAGCTAAGTAATAAGTTATTCTAGAGACCAGTGACAAACTAGCACACTCAGAAAAGCTCTATTACCCTGTAAACTTCTGCCTACAGTCATATTTTATATTATGAAATCAGGGCTATGTAGCAGCAGACTGGAGCAGCAGCCTCGTAGGGAGCCATGGGTCTCAGTTGAAAGGTGGCGAGCACCCACGCCAGCTGGGCTGTGCGCTGCCTGGCTGCTGCCTCCTGGCCAACACTGCTGCAAGGGTATTTTCCTTGCTCTGGTCTGTTCAAAATCAAAAGAGTGATCACAGTGCTCAGCTTTTACTTTACTTCTTAATCCAGGAAAGGAGAAGTTCTCACAGAGCTGGAATTTGTCTCAGATGGCAGCTGAGAGCTAATGGCACCAGCTCTTATATTTGGCTCACTGCACACAAGAACTCGCATTTCAATATACCCTGCCATAAGATCTTGAAAGACACAAAGGTCAAAGAAGTATCAGTAGATAGGGGGTGCCCAAATATACTTCAGATCTTTATGTGAATAAAAAGGAAAATAAATACACAAACCTATAGCCACATCTAGATTAAACATGCAGGACGGACAGTAAGACCTTTAATTTCCAATGTAGAAATCTGTATATTCTTGGGTACTGGACCATATGAGAAAACAATATAGATGAATATGAACTGTATAACTTGAAAGCAAGCTTCCATCAAACCTACATATGATAGAAATGTGCCAACAGAACTGCTTCAATAGCGATGGGCAAGCTCTCCATACTAAAGTAGGTATCTGAAATAAAGGATAATAATCTGAATAATCATAGACTGAAGTTGAACCCACATCATTTTGGAGATAAGATCAGTTCTCCCCAAAATATGCCCAAAACAGAAGTTTCTGTTTAAGTCAGGGCTTCCTTTTTGGATAACAACTCTTACCCCATCATACAGGGGGGGAAAAGAGGGCAAAGAATTCACTGGAACAAACAGCAATCTCTTCACTGGAGTATCATATTATAAGTCTTATAGACATGGGAGATGAGGACATGCTCAAACTGAACAGAGAGAGAGGCAGTGGGACAATAGACTTTTGCTCAGTAGACAGTCACTTTGGAAAATGACTTGAGTCTGTCCTGACACATAAAGAAGTTAAGTAACTTAGAAGAAAGCAGAATGAAAACAAAGATTATTCTGCATTCAAAAAATTCTGAAAAACAATCCTCATTAATTCTTCTGTTTTCTGATATATATCTTCTTTCCTTTGTTTTTTCATGGGAACTGAAGAAGCTAAAGTATATCCAATTATTTATGTTCTCATCAAAGATATTAAGAGACCAGATGTGGAAAAGGGAATAATAATACACATTTTGGTCAGATTTCAAGATACTAACCACAGCTTCTCCTGTCCAATGGAAATGAACAGAACTGCATAGAACGGTTTTTCTTGCTTTCTTTCCAAAGCGTTTTTACTTCCTTAAAAATTGTCATGTTTGAAGCAAAAGCTAAAAAGGAAAAATTGCAGAGTTTCAGGAAGGTTAGATTCTAATAACTCACTGTGAGATTAATGATAAAAATTAACAGCCTTGAATAGGACGGTGCCCAGTTCTGCCAGTTGGCTCACAAGCACGTGCCAACTTGAAACTTGAAAACAATGTTAACTGCAGAGTTTTTGTTCAGAGTAATACTCTGGTCTTAAGGAGAGTGCCTAGTATGAAGATGCATGCATAAAATGGTTAAAATTCCTAACAAATTACCTTTGGTGTCTGAAGTGCTAAAACTATATGCTAAATTCTTAACTAAGAAGTAGTGAAATTTGAATCATATAACTCACAGTGCCCACAAATTTAGTCAAGCCCTGTCACTCACCCCTTACTGCTCAAGAGACAAAGCATACAAGTGAGTAGCTTTGCTTTCCACACCTTTTTGAGAAGAAAACTGAACTTTAAAACTAAAGAAACTTTTCTACTTTGATTGTCTATATTTTATCTAACTTTTCTGTATTCAACTTTTGTCAAGTCCTACCAATGTTTTTTGTTGGGTTTTTTTGTTCTTTCAAAGCATTTGGCATCCACCATTTTCTCGTGGGACTTTGAGATCCGAAATCCATAAATGGATTTTAAATAAAGGCTTAAAAGCTGTCTCTTCATACTCTTTTTGGATGTACCAATACTGGATAAGCTTGTTGATAAAAGGTAATAATTCATACTTGCTAAAAGGACTGCCTGCATCTTCAGTAAGTCAGGTCACCATTCTCTGAGGAGGAACTGAAGATATTCCTGGACTCGCTGGACATCTTAGATTTAACACTTGGCCTCTCAGAATAGTTTTCATCTTTTAAGACTGATTTTTGGCTTTAAGGAACATCTCTGAAGGGATTGGCTAGCTCCAGGCATTTAACCCTAGTTGTGCGCTCGCAGTGAACCCATGGGTGTGGCTGTCCACTGGGAGGGCAATGAGAGCGCTGAAGAAGAGACACGGCAGCCTGCTACAGCAACATGTGCCAAGACCGAAAAAGTATTCTTGCTGCACCCTACGTATTTTGAACAAATATGGAGAAATCAGGTACTGCCTGAGACTCCAAGGACATTTTGGCAGCAAGTTTAGAAAGCCGGAGAGGGCTTGAGAAAGACGACGACAAAATTATGAACCAACTGGATTTTATAATAATCTGGCAAATATTTCCAACTTATAGTAGTAGCAGGTGCTACAATTAGTGGTCATCCTTGGAAGAGGTGCAGTGAGAAAAGCAAACAAGAACAGTAGTTTCTGCCTTGAGGAATCTTTTACATCACATCCGTATCACAGGCAATGGTGGGACTCGGAGTCAGCCCTGCCAGCACTTGTCTGATCACTGGCCTATGGGTGAAAAATATTAGACATCATGTGCTGCTCTTCTACCACCAGAGAAAGCTCCATTCCTGCAAACTGAGGTTTCCTTATTAAGCCTCAGGTAGATATGAAAAGACCTGTAAGGACAGGAAGGATGGGAAAAGGCCTTGAGACACTTACTGCAGTTCACCGTAAAAAGAAGAAACAAAGAAGAAAAAGACACCCACTCTTCACATTGTACAGAAACAATCGAGGGATATCAGGCTTTGCTAACAGGTTTTTATTACTAGCGAAATCATTACGGAAGAGCAAAAAAACTCATCAGAAATGGCAGGACATTGTGCTAGACATTGTATAAATACAGTGCACAGACAGACTTTGCAATAGTTTGGATAAAACATTCGAGAAGATCAAGGGGCCACAGAATGAAAGTATAATTAAGTTTCATAGTGTAAAATTTCTCATGCACCTATTGTGATTCAATGAGGTAAAAACAACAGGTTAAAGAATATTTTACGTATCTATTCATATAAATGGTATGAAGACAGATTTTTGGCCTCTCTTCCACAGCAGGGAAAAACAGACCAAAAATAACAGGGTAAGATGTTAAGTGAAGGAAAACTCCACACAGTAGTAAAACTGGACTGTGCTATCCGCTTTGCTTTGGATAGCTAGGCTGTCACCTACATTCTGGCACCTGAGAGAACTGATATCAGGGTATGTATGTTTGTGTGTGCATCACACAGCTGCCAAATGGAGTTAGTGTTGGCTGAGACTGGCAAGGTCCATATTTGAGAAGTGGCATAGATTATCAGTATTCTACATTTTCCCCAGTCTGGAACTTCTGAACGTTATTATCAGTACATATAATGTGTTTTTACCTCTCCTTCCTTTTTTTCTCAAGCAGCACAGGGGGATTGACTTCTGACTCATCCGTTTATAAACTGTTTCATGCGTACATCCAAACAAAAATTACATGAGGTTAACTTTAAGAATGCATACTAGTAATTGAGGATAATAAAAATTGCAATATTTTAAAATGACCCTTAAACATGTGATGTCAATATAAGCAAATGAAAGTTACTGTTTTGTTTAAACAGGATTCTAATTGTGCTAATGAATGGGAAGAGGATAGCCAAACAACTTAATTATCTGTAGTAATATCTTAGGGCAGCCATGGTGTCATACAGCAATCATGTCATTAGAATTGCTCTGAAAAAGCAGCAGAAAGAATATTGGTCAGTCAGGTCCTTTTGCTGGAGAGTCTATGCTGACTTTTTTTCCATTTCTGTGTGGACTATTGCACCTCTGTCTTCTCCCAAGAGCACATCTGTGCAGCTCTGTGCTTTCCTCCTCGAGCCTCCCATTACGGTTCCTTCTCGCCTTTAACTCTATATTGTTTATACATGGAGACCTGCAGTTTGGGCTCCCTCCTACACTCCTCGCTTTAGCCTCTTCTTTCAAATTCTCCTCATCAACAAAATACATATAGTTAATTTTTCTTTCATTACAGACAATCTACGACATCTAAAACTGATAATATGTCGTCTCAAAATAGCCCTAGGACATGTAAGTGAAGCCAGCTGCCAT
>NC_088098.1:25562700-25592700 GCF_036370855.1 Dromaius novaehollandiae
GATTAACCGCATAAAGCAAGCTAAGATTAGCTCCAATTCTTTTAAATAGTGTAACAAACAGAAAATACACTACTAAGGTACAAATAAAACAAAATGAATACACCACTAGCCTTTGTTAGATTTCTCTCTACAAAATGAGAAACTTCATCTGCTAAATCCCTCTTAAGCTCAAATCCAGCAACACAGCCTGTAATAGTTATTTGTCTTTTAACACTTTATAATATCTCTAATCATAACAGCTCTGCATTTTTTACTTCTGTGATTCAAACAAATTAGACAAGTCCTTCTCCTATATAGTTTACCCAGTATTAGATCCATTTGGTTCAATATGTGAACACTACTTTGTATCAATTCACCAGATTAATCTCATCTAATCCAATCTGTTTAATCTAATTGAAAATGTGTGATTGGAATGCAGGAGGAAATTTCTCTTATTCCATTTTGTTTGGTAAGAAAACTCATCCTGTGGGTGAGTCCTCTGGAGGAACTCAGAAACCTCATAAATATGAATGCGTAGCCAGAGAACAAGGGAAACAGCTAAGAGTCAAAGGTCCTTTTCCTCGTCCCTTGGATAAGGAGGAGGGCTTGGACATGCTCTCCCCTCTTCACTGGCTACTTCAGTAAGGGCTCTCCCACTTTACTGCCCTTAACACTGAGTTCGCTCTCCTGTTTCAGAATCCCTTAATCAATGTACACAGATCTGCTTTTGCACGTTGATGGTATCTTCTGCCATTATATTATTTTTGTTGTCCCTAAAACAGAGGTTACTTTTGTTATGGAGACTGGCAGGTCTGAATAATGTGCATCTGTTTACTAGCTAAGTGTTAATAAACCAGTCTACAGCACCCAACTTGAATGGGCAATCTTCTATCATCTCCCGCATTTTTGCATTTATACAGATGGTTAGTAGTACAACTGCCTTTCAGCCTTCTACCAGTTGTCAAAATTAACAAAGGCTGGAGTTATTAATTAATTATAGTACTGTGTAGATGCCTAAATTAGGGCCCCATTAGATTTGACACCGTACACGTATGGCATAAAAATACCATGCAAACGCACAGTAGGAAAGAGCAAGAGTCAAGGACAAACAAAAGGATCACGGTTACTACAAATGCGAGCATTTCAGAACATCTCTGACTAGCCACTGCTGAGCGTACTGGACGCGTTGCACGGACATGACTTCCAGGGAGAGACACAGATGTAGGGGATTTACAGATTTTTATGGGGAACTCCTCTCAAGCCTATTGAGCAGTGTGGGAGAAAGCATGAAGGTGGCTGAACAAAAACTGGAGTAATGAGCAATGAAGGCTGGCATTACTGGCAAAGCGGAAATTAAAGGCCTGGTTTTGATAAGGCCATCCATGAGGTGAGAATATAAGAAGAAGGGAGGAGGGAGGGCTTGGAAATGCAGCTTGGAACTGCAAAGAGCTCCCCCAGATCCTCCTTTCCCCCACGTTTCTTTGAGTCTGATTACGGACAAGTAGTAAGTGCAAAAGAATGAAAAGGCTAAGTCACACAAGAAGAGCCAGAAATAGAGGGAAACAGAATTAGGGAGGAAAGATACAGGTTTCTTGGATTCTTATGGTCTTTTGGGAGTGGGAAAACATTACAGACAACAGGAACAGGAAAGAGATGAGTATATAAGGGACAGCTGTGCTATTTGAGACTAGGGATTAGTAGGAGATGGAAGGGCTAATGCAGGCATGACAGAAAAGGAAAGGTCACTTTTAGGACATTATTCTGATCTTCAGAGATCTTTAGTTACAGTAAAGGTCCCAGTCCTGCAAACAGATCCTTCAGTGATATACTCTGCAGGGATAAAGGACCTTCCTTACAAACCAGAAAATAAAAGTTAAAAGGATTTTAAATTAGTTGACTTCAGAGATTTATTTCACTTGCTAGTCTCATGGAGATTTCAGATGAACTCCTTTTTTTTTAAATGATAGTAACTACCAAAGTGGTAGAAACTTTTAGGGTGCAACCACTTTACTACTGTTTTTACCACAGTAGTATTATAATATTTGAAATCACCTTGATGCTTTGCTCAGTACTGATGATTAGAAAATGCTGCTTTCCTCATTCAGAATTTACAAATGCCAATATCCAAATAAGTTATACTAAAAATATTTACTTTTTATTATTTGTGCTCACAGCAGCTCGAGTTCACTACATTCTAAACCCAGTTTGACACTGACATTTCACTGTGTCTCTCACAGCAGAAAACTAGAGAAAATTCAATTATGAAAATCCCACAGCTTTTATCAGACTGTCTAAATCACATCTCACTTTTCTTTTAACAGAGATAAACGATGACCCAGAGGTGACCTAATTATTGGGCAGCATGGGTCCTGGGGAGATCAGGATTCAAGTTCCTCTTAGCTGTTCATGTCCAGATGTAAACTAAATGAATATCTGCATAAAATGTAGATTACAGATTGTATAAAGTTGTGTAGAGGTAGGTGCTATCCAGTACTTCTCTGAGAGCAATTCTGTTTATGTTATAGCTTCTCAGTTTGTATTTCATAAAAGGACCTTTCATCTTCTCACCCTCTGCTAGGTGAACTCTCTTGCCAGCCTAGGTATCTTATCACTGCTGTCCGGAAAGGCATTAGCAAACAGTGTGCGTACTCTATGTACCTGCTGTCACAAACAAACGAGTAAATCTTACATGCTCATTGTCAGATGGGAACCATATCTACAACTTTAGTCCAAATATGATCAGGCTAGTATTCACATTAAAAAAAAAAAAAAAAAACTTCTTTCCAAAACAAAGATTGTCTTTCTGTGTTGATTTTAAGATGCGTATGAACCTGTATAAACGACGACTCTATTTTCTTCGTAATTCTTATTCTAAACTGAGCTTTTCCACAGCAAAATGAGCTTAAAGAAAATTACAAAGCTGAAATGGCCACAAAAGAACCTTGAAAATATTTGGTCCAGCTGCCTGTGTCTCAAATTTATCAGTGGCTATAGGGATGCTGTATCAGCGGAGTACAAACGAATTTAGGCTCAATACACTGTAGATGGAACTGCTGCTGTTAAATAGAAGTTGTAGAAACATTAATAATTCCAGCCTGCAGGGCAAAATCCATGCAAAGAAGAAAGCGTAGGGTAGGTCTCCTAGGTAGGTTTTGAAGGAAGCCAGGAAGATGGTATAGATCCTCCGAAGGAAGTCCAGCTGGAAGAACACCTAATCCTCCTCGGAAGCGAATGAGTCAGTATGCTCTCTAGCCTAGACAGGTTAGAAAGAAGGTAGGGCACTAATGCCAAAGTTAGGAAAGGAAGAGGCCCAAAGCAAAACTGGTAAGTGTAAGGTTTAAGGTTAAATTTGATATCTCACAGAACTGTCAAAGGGGAAAAAAATTATTAGATCCAAAAAAAAAAAAAAAATAGCGTGAGGATGTGAGGCTTAGGCCACCACAATGAATGAATGTACAGGCAAAAGAATTGCTGGAAAAACAGTCAAAAAAGTAAAGAGCTACTCTAAGAAACTTCCCCTTTGGAAGAAGCTAAAAACCATATACGAAGACATGCAAAGTGAACAGGACAGCACAAAGACTGTACTGGAAAGAGGAGAGCTACTCTTGGTAGCATGTTGCTGAGGCAGCTATCAAAACTGTCACTGATCATTGTCGGGGAAAGATGAGTGGGACTGGCGCTACAAAAAAGCTAGAAATAGGGAGAAAGATGTAAGTGGTTGCAAGGGAGAAGGTGGAGCTAAACGGTTAGGTAACAATTTAAGAGAAGATTATGAAAAAAATGTTGGGGGAAAGGGGTAATCGAAAGTAGCGCTGAAAATGCATGGCTGGAGTGGCAGCATAACTGATGTGTGTTGATTATCTGCAACAGCCCATCTCCCTGCACCAACTCCTCAGGAAAAGATAGAGTCGTACATAACAACCCTTCTAATGGCTGCATTCAGCTTTAACAGCCGGTAAAATAGAAGGCATAGCTTTCACACTACTTTCTTTTTACATATATAATCAACATCTCTGATAACCTGCACCCCGTTAAAAGTATCAGTACCAGAATGTCCTGATAATCTGCACAGCAAGAGGGGGCAACCACAAGCAAAAAGGCCTGTTGGAAGAAAGCAGGCTCCAGAATAAACGCGCACATGTGCTGACCCTACAGGCACATAATCCAGACAGCTGCTGAGCTCGAGATGTTTTTGCTTTTCTCTGTTTTACAGATAAAACAGAGATATATGGGTGAATATACATTACTTTCACATACTGACAGAGAAAATGAAACGGAACTGTTTTCAGTAAACACTAGTTACAAAGTTAGCATGGTAAAGCCACTGGCTATACAAGCATATTATAGTTATTTTGGTATTTGCTTTTTCAAATAAATATCAAAACCAGAAGAATTACAATACTAAATAAGAATTTTTGGTGTCTGATGACCCAAAATTAACACTGCTTGAGTTATTTATGTTTTAATGTTATCTGTTATCTATCCTTAAACCGCTAGTCTAGTCCACCATTACATGAGCTATTAGAAAAGATTTCCCAGATAGTTTAAGCAAACAAATTCCAGTCTACAGAGTGTTTGCTGAATTGGTTTCTTAGACAATTTATTAGACATTTGTGTTTTGTGACTGGTCTTTTAAATCATTTAGTATTGCTTTCACTCCCTGGCTGAAAGATTACAGGACTAAAATTTCTTAACTTGAAAAAGAAGCAACAATGGAGAAACAGTAAGTACTGCTAGATGTGCATATATTAATTCTGTTGAAATAGAAAGTTATCTACTCTGAAATAAAACTATAGCCTCACAATAATAATCACCTTCGCAAGCTAGAATTGGAAAAAATCAAATAGCATTCAGAATTCAAGTACTTTTGTGCCGAACTCTAGTGAAAGGACTTTCAGTTGCAGAAACCAGCATAAATACATATACAGTATGTTTAATCACATTTTGTATACAGTTTAGTATTGATTTGAGAAAGAGTGCATATCTCTCCGAATTTACAGGCTGAATGTCCGGTAAGCAAGGTGGGCAATTTGCTCCCTGATTCTCTGAACTCAGTTTCTAAAACCTGCCAGTTATCATTTAACCAGCTAAAATGGGCAGCTATGTCAGGTAAGTGATTTTTCACACAGGACCTAATGGCATCTGAACAAATATGCATAATATTTGAAATATCATTTTAGCAGCTAGTAGGGCTTGAAAATTTCTCTGATACTTATTTGCTCCTGCCTGGCTTATGATGTTATACCCTGTAGATGCCGAGCAGAACCAGCATGCTATCGCCTTGCCTTGAAGTGACTTGTGAGGAAGATGGTAACCCTTTCTTTGCTGGCTGTGAGAGGGCTACTGCCTGTAAAGAATGTTTTCCTAGTTAACTTGCACAACTGTGCTTGTCAATGCATAGTTTGGTGAGGGATGAGACACACAGGCACCAAATATATTCCCTTCCCTTCAGTAATACATGCAACGAAGACAGGTTCCCCAAAGCAGCAATATCCTCTGTTGTACTGCAACCCATGAGGCCTTGCTAAATTTACTAGTCTCACATAAAGGTATCTGAAAAATAACCCGAAATTCATGCACCTCCAACATTAAGAAAACTTTAACAAAAAAATGGAAATGGCCAGAATTGTCTTTGGAGACAGATGTCTTAGAAATAAGAAATAGTTTTCTCCAGACCAAAGTTAGGAGAACAAAATCAGTACATCGGGGAGGGGGTTAACATTTTATTGGTAATGAAATATTATCTATAGTTGCAGTGCACTAAGTTTTAAAAAGAACACAGCCTTATTTTTAACACGTTAATCTGCATCTTCCCCCGGCAACTGGCCATTCTGCTTTTATGCAGACTGAACTGAGTAAATCTTAAAGTGGCATATGCATTTCAAATGATGATGTGCCTGAATTCACTTAAGAGCTAATAAAAAACATTAGGTCAGTTAAAAGTAAAAACAAAACTATTCTCTTTCCTCAGCCTCAAACAGAAATTAATGAAGTCAATCAGGTGCTGGAGCAGTCAGCAAATGCAAATGCTACCTTCAGGATTGCTTATACTGCGAACTCCAAATAGGAAGGTGTGGAAATGGGAGCTGCTCAATCACTGGCTTACTGGGACAGTATGCATGAGATTTAGAAACACTGTTAATAGGCAATAATAATAAATAATAAATAATAGGGAGGGAGAAGCCTCAAGATTTAATGTTGCACAGTTCTGCAGTAAGGCATACATAAACTGCCTAAGCACAGGTGTTTGTTGGTTTAGAAAAAGGATGCAGTGTTTATGAAGTATATAGTATTTCCTCTAGTTTGAAGGAAAAAAATGTAATTCTTTCGTACTATTAAAAGAATACACTACCACTGTGAAAATAAAAAAAATATACATACACTTATATAACCAGCGTGGACTGAACACCACAACGTCTAACTCTTCTGACACCGCAGAACTCTTCAGTGTGATCTCACCGTTAAACTGCACCATTTTAAAACTATTTGTGAACACGAAACAAAGTCAGCAATCAATTCAAAGTTATTTTTGAACACAGGAAACAAAGTCACTGCTGACTAAATGAACAGAAATAAAACATTTCCTAAAGATCTATGAAGTTGTGTTTCATCCTATCAGTTCAAAAAAAGGAAATGCATCCCAGTAATTTAAAAGGCAAAGGTTTCTCTATGACACTAAGATGAGGGAACACTTGTTTATTTATTTATTTATTTATTTCCATTTGCAAGAACATCTTCCTTGCTATTCAAAAGATGGAGAATAGGATAACAGATAGAGGCATAAGCCTCCTTGTCTCCCATGCTACAGAGAAAGAAGGTAAACAAGACCTTCGATATGGTTTGGGAATTGTTATATTCTGTAACAGCAGATTAAATTATTACAGAAAAAGTGAAACTGCTATCCCGGTTTCTATTGCCAGGTTAGACAAGAGAAGATGAGCTCTTGTTATCATCTCCACAGAAGACAAGACTCCCCTAGGCAGGAAGAAAGGCTGAACTGCCAGAATCTGGCAAATGTATAGGGAAGGCAATTATTTGACAGGGTTCCTTAATAAGGCAGCGGGGGGGGGAGGGGGAGGTAAAGGCACCCCTTTAATGCGTGGTATAGAGAAAGAGCTCCTAATGTCTTCTATGGCATGGCAACCATGGCCTTTCCTGTGACCCCTCAACTGCTGCCCAAGAGGAAGAGAATGGGGCAAGGAGCTGGCAGGGAGGAAACACGATCTGCTTTGTCCATATTATTGCCAATTAGTTCTCCCAGAAATTAAACTAATAAATGTAGTTGCACAGTTTTCTTCTGTGTGCTCAGAACAAGCTAACGGTAAACCCATGAATCTTCCTAAGAATATGCTGAGTTCTAATATTTATTAACAAATTTTTAATTTTTATTAACAAATAAATTATTAACAAAATTATTAACAAAAATGCCTTTTAGCATTACAGTTGCTCTAAAAATGAATCCAGAGAGAGACAGTTTCATCAGGTACTCTTGACTAACAATAAATGAGACTTCAGAGACTGACACTACTGTTTGACTTTTACATCAAAAAAATCATCTGTGGTCTAAAGATCTCTACTATAATGTAGAGGACACTGGGACACTGAATTTTATTCAGTTACACAGCAAAGTATTTGTGCTTTGTGCTGTAATTACTGAATCCTCTTCAAAGACACAAAATTCTTGGCTCTTTAGGAAACCAACTGTCTTTTTATTGTACTGGTACAGAGCCTTGCATAATGGGGACCAAGAACTTCAATAAGTTTATAAGGCCCAACAATACAAATAGTTACAGTGGTGCATTACCTTCAACCAAGTTCTTTAAAGATTACTCCTGATATCTACATCCAAGATGGACTGCAGCCTCTTACCGAGCTGCGTATGAACTCTGGAAGTCCTTATATCACAGATCATCACCTCCTGTTTTGTTTTGTTTTTTTAATGGATACAGTCCTGAATATGTAAATCTGTCCATATATATTTAAGCAAGTTACTCATATAAGCAAGTTATTCATATCTCTTATAAGAAAGAAGATGGAATCAGGTAGCATGCACCCTCCTACATATAAAAATGGAAACATTTAACCAATTAAAAATTGTTCTGAGCTAAAACTATCCAAATCCATTACCAATAGCTCAATAAATAAGGAACGCAACAAGTTAATTTTCAGACAATTTAAAGCCACTAACTTATGCCGTTTTTAAACACATTCACTTTTTTTTTTTTAATGTGCAAAAAATACGATTCTCTTTGGGTCCATATCTAAATGCTTAGATACTCTAACTGGCATCGCAAATAAACACAGTTACCAATCTTTACATCAATATGACTGCTGAGGTATATTCTAACCTTTTCCATCCAACAATACTGTTACGGAATTGTCTTTAGAAGCACTATGGGAGTATAAATCTATATATAGAAAGGGGATCAAGTTGGTCAGGATGTCAAAAAATAAGGAAAGCATGCCTCTTGTCCCACCTGGAATCAGGTGCCTGACAAACTGCTTTTTTGACCCCCATTCCCTTTTTTTTAAACTTTCTTACTGTACTGATATTTAAACCAGAAAAGTAAGTTTTCTAAGTGTGAACTGTATGTCAATTGTGAAGAAAGTTTTAAAGAAAAATGGAAATTATTGCAGCAGTTCTTAGGATGGCCACAACATGATACTATACTTCCAAAAAGGTCAAATCATAAGGGCCCACATGGTATGCTGTGCAACACAATGCTTACTGTATTTCTGTTCAAAACTGTCTCTTAACTTGCATTTTGTGATCTTTACTCGGGTTTAAATCCCCTAAGATCAGCAGAAGATCTAACTCCTCTACAAAATGTATCTCAAAGTTAAATAAAGAACCTCTTTGTAATAACTGTAAGGGAAAGTCCAAAAGTTTTCTTATATAAAATTGTTAAGCATTAGAGGAAATTATTTTATACTGAATGGTAAATACAGTACCATTCTCAATAGCATTTCACACTAATATTTCTGTTCTTTATATTGGCCAAAAAATATATTTGATTAAATTAGGCCAGAAAATTTGCTTTCAGATTGCATTTTTCTTGTATTTGACAAGATTTAATTAGAAAAATGTTAAAAATTATTTGCATATTTTCCCAAAATATTGATTTAAAGTACTTTATAACTTAAGTTCTGTCATGTTTCTAGCTATGCCTGTTATAATGCTAATGAAAAATACTGTAATGTATTGTAATTTTCACAGTATCCTAAAATGCACTCTGTATAACCAGCATTTTTTTTTATTTACAACATACAGTCGTTTTCATTAATTTCTGTATATTAATGCAACTTTCTGTTACCCGAAATACACTCTAGTGGACACACAAGATTATTATCTATGCATGGGTGCTGGTTAATGACAACAGCATTAATACTTTGCCAAGTGCAATTTGCAACTTGATTTCTTAAGCAAAAATAATACCCAAAGATAAAGTCACTCCAAGTTGTTTCTACATTAAATCACTTTTATTTCCAAAAAGTGCAAATGGAACTATGTTTTATTGTTATGACTCTGAAAGAAATATATTTTTAAATCCTCTTATCCTTCCAGTGATTGCTACCCCATCATACAGCAATTATTTTAAACATATATCAAGAAGAGTATGGGCAATTTCTGGCTAGCTATTTAAACTGCAGGCTTTACATCTAAGACATTACTGCTCATCGATTTACCTTTTGATTAGAATTCAAAAAATGTATGGGAACAATATTTTAAAATCTGCACTTCTGAAATCCCATTGAACTAATGAGGCGGATCAAGGGGCCACCACTATATTCCTAATGCTTTCCATTTCTTGATCCTCTTCAATGGGATTTCAAAAGCAGATTTTTAAACAGAGTTCTATATTTTTTGTTTACTCATAATCAAATAGGAAATCAATGAACAGTCATGCCCTGGACTGCTCTAATTTGGATAGCTGGCCTGAAATGATGTTCTGTTTCCTTCACATGTGAAGAAAAAATCAGAAGCAAAAAAAAAGGGAAGTTGTTGATTCAAGAGGAGATGAACATCCCTGCTTGTTTTATGGTGACCTAAACATCCTGACTTACATTCGCCCTCCGATTTTCTACTTCAGCAGGTGTTTTGGGTACTAAAATAATGCAAGAGGAAGTCCATATTTCCACTTCTGTGACACCACAGATACTGACTCTTGCACCGGTCTATTAGCAACCATCACTACTTTTTATTGCTTGACCTTGCAAAGTGCTGAGGCTCCTCTGGAGAACAACAGTGAAGAAGAGTATTTTAGGATCATGATTAATGGCATTACAATAAAATATTTAAAAATGAATGACTAATTACATCAAACTCGGCTCTTAGGCACCTTTTAAAAAAAGTTCAACTTCAGTTACTAAAAACATTAGACATCTTGACAAATTTTGAAGCAGTATTTTGTGTGCAATGATTCAATTTTCTACTGCAATTCAAAGGGGATATATCGCTTAAAGTTAGTTTGCTACTAACAGGTCAAAATAAAGAGGAACCTGTAGGCCAGACGTGGTCTTACTGGCATAGATACACGCAAAATTGCACGTTTTTAAAATGCAAAATGGTACAGATGTTGATGTAGCTCTTAGTATGTGAAATAAATAAGTTAGTTAATGATGAAATTTTTCTTGTTATGTGTTAACTTATGTTTTGAGGTTAGATTAAGAAATGTTTGTGTCTGATCACAAATTCATTGATTTTAAGAAAGTAATAGTTCAGCAATAAGAGACCTACACAAGATCAAAACACGCATACGGCTACCCAAAAAGGCTATGAGTAAAGAAGCACAAGCTAAGATTTTGGGATTCCCTTTGCCCTGTAGCCAGAAGAGCCAGGAGTGTATTCAAAATCATTTATGTTACATTTACTCCCTTCACGAACAGATTACGGTTACTCTTGAAGTTTATAGGTCCTACCTAAGTTCCTATAAGGAGGTACCAAACAGAATATTTGCATCTTACTATCATACATTAATACCAAACTGGAAACAATTTTAAGGAGTGTCAGTTGTCTACTACACTACTACCAACGTCTCACCAAAGTCAATGGATCTGTAATGGTGAGAGGGAGAAGAGAAAGATCCTGAAGCTCTTAAAGGTAAGGATGCTACAGACGTAGCATCGTTGAGTCCATGTACCATTTCCAATCGTTTTAATAAGGGCTCAGTCACACCCTTTAACCAAGCCATTTTCCAGAATGAAGCTGAATAAATCTGCTTTCACAGTGCTGAAGACTTCTGGTTGTCTGCTGTGTTCAGGAAGTGTGTTAGAGGCACTGTGTTTTGCCCAAATATTTCCTAGAAAAAAGCATCATTTAACAAGCTGTGAATAAGCTGTTACCACAATTATTCTGGAAGGTGGATTCCAAGAGGGAAACGCATGACAATCCCCATCACGATCACTGGTGGTTATGGTAAGAAATACACACTTGGCAGGCTGCCACAAACTGGTAATTGTTTATGGGGACATATTTGATTTATAAAAAACAGACCGCTATCTTACTGTAGTTTAATATCACTTGTTACTGAGGCTCATCTGCTAGTACTGAGAACACAGGGTGAAATCCTGGCTTCACTGAAGCCAAGGGCAAAAATCTGACCGAACGCAATTGAGTGAGGATTTTGTGTATGATCTTATGGGCTTTTTTTGTTTTGTTTTTTGTTTTTCTGGGATGAATTGCTCTGCCTGTGCTATCAGAGCTTCTTAATTCATTTTCTAATACTCCATTTACCTCTTATCCCTTTCTCCATTCACTTACCTGCTTAGTTTGCAAGTTTTGTTAGCTGTAAAAATCCAAAATATATGTGCATGCATGCAGTTGAAGCTGGATAAACTTCTGTGGAGCTTAGTAATTTTCTGAGATTTCCTTTAATAGGAGGGGACTCAACTCCATGACCAAGAAAACCTCTTCCAGTCCCTTAGTCCTATATTTAATAGCAAAGTATACAGGATTGTATACGTCTTAAATAGCATTTATGAAATCTGGCAAGCAATTAGTTCACACAATATTGAGGTCTTACACTTTAGTTTCTTTTAGAAATATAAAACAGCTGAAATATTTCTGTGAAGATATGCGAAATTAAATATTTAATTTCGCACAATATCTTCAGAACATCTCAATATTTAATAAGTATTGAGTTGGAAGGTTCTCCGTGTATCAGTAATGATAATGTAATAATCATATCAAGCTCCCCAGATGCAAACTGAGAGGATATAACCATATATGCACAACGTATGTTGCGAGCATAATTTATTCTATTTTGAAGTATGTATATGGAAATGAGTGAGATTCATAAGACTCCTCCTCTGCCTCCCAAGATTTTCTAAGTTACGCCTATGTACCATCCCATAATGTAGTACACTAGAATTGGTATCTATGGTAGCCTCGTTCCCTTCTGCCTGTGAACGCACTTGGGTCAGGACACAAATGAAACACCTCTAAACTGAGATTAAATTATATTCTATATATTTCACAATCATAAAGTCTTATGATTTTATGAGCTACATTATACAGGCATAATTAGGCAGAAATAAATTAGTCTTGATATAAAACTCTGCTTGTGTATGTATGTCAGACTTACAGTATGTGAGAGTAGCTTTCTTGGTATTAATGCAGTGCATTTGTCTTATTTAAGGAGCTGAGTAGATGCTTCTTATAACCATCTGTTTTGTGATCTTTAATTAATAAGTGCCACTTTGTACATTTTTTTTCTCTATATCCAGGGCTACTAGCAGTAGCATGTGATTTATCTAGGCAGTCACAACTATTTAACATAAAGTAAGCAAAAATACTTGACATGCCCAAAGAATTCTTTTCAGTTAGGCTAACAAATCTAAAACTCACATGCACACGCATACACACAAACAGGCAGCATAAAACATAAGTTTGAGGAAAATAATCTGTGGCTATCTCACAGATAGAAAGTATGTATATTAAATGGGCAAATTATTCAGTTCCTCAACTTTACCGTCCAGGCCCTGAGGGCACCCCCACCACCCCCACCACCCCCGGGGCTCCAGCCCCACTGGCCGGGCCCCATCTCGGCCCAGCCCGGGGCCGTCAGTCTCTGTCCCGTGACACCACCGTGGTGCCAGCTCCAGCCCCGCTGCAGCCCGGCCCTGCCCGGACACAGGACCCCCCAGTCCCCAGCCCTTAGGGAGCAGCCAGCCCTTCCAGCACCCTGACGTTTACAAATAAAGAATTATAATAAAGCACTTAAGCTACAAATTATCTGCAGTCAAATAGAAAAATACAGCAAGTTACGTATTTGAGAATGGTAGTCCAGTCTGCGCTACAAGGCTACCTTGGCCACGTAAAACTGCTTTTACTGTACCGATGTATTATGTGCACTGCTGGAATGCGTGGTAAGCTCTCCTTCACTGCAAGACACTTGCAACAGATTCTTAGCGCGAGTGCTCTTCTCTTAGGGTTTTGTTTTGCAGATTTGGATTTACTCTGAAAAGATCGCAGTGTTTTCTGGAGCTTAGGCATTTGCTGTTAGCACCTTTTAGAAACTGCACAGGTTCATGGACTGCTTAGTAAATATGTAGCTTAATGTTTCTGGTCACGGATATATTATTTGTTAGGAATTGTTACAGACCAACAGACTATATCACGCTAACCCCCTACTGCTGTACAAGTGGCAAAAGGACTAAAAGACTCAGTACACAGACTTCTGAAAAGAGAAAGATTTTGAGCTAAAATTTCGAGGTCCAGTTTTAACTTACCTTTATTTCTCTGGAAGACAAAGATGGAGGAACATTACAAGATTTTAATTATGGGATTTTAACAAGTCTGCTTTTCAAAGACATTCATTCAGAAATTTATAGTGATGCTTGGATCACATTCAATAGAGATACCATTCGGTGCAATTGCTATAGTCTGGGATAAATACATTTGCATGCTTTTGTACTAATAAAAGTTTGATAAAGTTTCTTGGCATATTTTTTTCTTTAAAAAAAAGCATAAAAAAACCATTGGCATATTAAGTTTAGGTGTACTGAGCTACACTCACAGACAGAATATGAACACCTTTAGCATTGATGTTTTCAAGATTTAAGCCATACGTATGTTAACCAAATTCAAATAAAAACAGTAAGCACCAATTAGGGATCACACCTGGACTCAAAGAAAACCACGTCCATATATATGTGCATGACATGCTGATCATATCTGGAGGCAGTCTGACCTACAGAATAAGTAATGAACTTGGAAGCAATGACTTCTGAGATCTAATCCCTGCTCCACCCTAACCATGCTTTTGTGAATCAAGACTTAAGTGAAAGGGTTATGTAATTTAATTGAATAAACTGTCATGCATGATGTAATTACCTCTTTTTATAAAGAAGCAAAACAAACTTGTTAGTTTTGTCCTAAGACATTGAGAAATGATATCCAGTCCTGTCTATCAAAAAGGCAGAGCATGTGGTAGCAAAAAATATAACTAGTCATGAGAGTGTCTGTATCATTTTGAAGTTATTATTGTCTAAAAAAAGTTCTTCTCTTTTTATGTAGGAATTAAAATTAATCTGAAACTGACTGCCAAGTATGGCTTACGTTTTGGTGCAGAAGAAGAAACTAGTTCTAGTACTCTTAAGAGAGAGCTTCATTTCCCTTACTGAAATTTTGACAAAAGGTAGTTGGTCTTTTGGTAACAGCACAGGATATTGTACCCTGGGATCCTGTATTCCAGTTTCCCCTAACTGATGTGGATCACTTTGCCTATTTTGCCTGGATAAAACAACTAAACCACGAATCATCCCTGTCTTGCTTTAACTAAGAAGCAATGCCATCGAGCCCTTTCATCTTTTGGCAAAAGCATTTAGGACACCATTTTCAAACTTCGGTGTCTAAAGCTAGGCACGCAAATAAGACATTTTTAAAAAGTGCTGAGCAGATACAAATCCCTCTAAAATCAATGATCTGTATTCATCCTTGAATACAATTGATTCACATCACCCAAGCAGCAAAAATCAGGCATTAATCTTTCCTACAGAAGTAGCCACAGGTTGCCCCAACAAAGCAGAAACCCCTGGTAACACAGACGTGGATGCCAACACGAGAGTATTTCCTCCAAATGCTGTTGTGAGGGTGAGAAGGTTGACTGGAGAGCAATTTGTCTGATTGGCAATCAAAAACATGTGGGACCGTGTGTAAACACACTACTATAAAAATATAACGCCACTGACTTATTTTTAATGACTTTTCTTCTATTTGACTCTCTTTCTCCTACAGCATTGTTTCTTTGAACCACAATGCTATGCTAAATATTTGCTTTGCAATGCCCAAGGGAATATATGTATTGGCTGTAGCAACTAGACTGATTTTTTTTTTAGGGATATTACACAATTATTACCAAAAAAATCCTCAAATTATGCTAATGAACAGAAGTGCTTATCTTACTTTGAAAGGAAATCTCTAATACCAAATGTTCCAGTATTCATACTGAGTAAGAAAGGCACTAAAGACAAGCGTAAAATATGTCAAATCTTACCTGTTTTTCCTTAAGACATAACATTAAAAAAAACCCAAAAATGGTGGAATCACCCTTGTAAGGATTTTAAGATAACTTAAATCTAAAAATAAATTGGCTACTACTCACAGGCAGGAGTATTTTTTCTAAAATTGGGCAAAATGTGTCATTTCAGCTTTATCACTGGCTATTTGAGTCACTGACACTTTTGAATGAAAAACAACAATAAAATAATAATCAGTGCTGCCAAACTGAATAGTCTGCTTACCAAAATTTGGGAATATTTATCTATGAAGAAATAAGTAGTTTATAATATGATAAAATTAGAACACATTATTTTAATGGAAAAAAAGGATAAGAGGGTATCTGCTGTGCCAGGCTTTTTTTTTCCTCCCTGAAGTGATATTATTTGAAGTTATATTATTAGATTCTCTTCCACTTCCCCTTTTTGTGGTCTTTAAGGTATTTCACTTATATCAGATTGGACCCACCTGCCTGTTCTTTCTCTTCTCCCATAAGGTACTTAAGAGAAATTAATTCATCACTGTTTCATAACCCCTTAGAAAAGTATTATTAAAAAAATAAACACACACAAAAATGTTGAATATCATAATTTTATAGGCTTGATTCAACACACGTGCTGTTCAACTTCCCCAGTATATAGATTTATATTCAGGTTAAAACAGTTTTGTAAACAGTAGCAGTCTCCTATTTTCTGTAAAATGGGGAAATACATCAAGAAAACTCCAAATTAAGGAATGAATATAAGCTACTAAAAGCTGTTATAACAGAGCTCGGACAGAAAAAAAAAAACACCCTACTTAGATCTTACTAATGCCCCAACGAGCTTTTAAGAAAGTTGCACACTATTCCATCTTATATTAATGACCTGAGATTCAGTCCTCAAAAAAACCTAAATACTTCAATTTCCAATAAATCCTGGGTTTTGAAGGCTTTCAGTATTTTGAAAGAAAGATTTTACTTAATGCACCTCTTCAAGCTTTCATTTGTCTACCTCAGATAAGATTATTTCAGCTCCCTTTTCCAGCCCATCTTACTGACAAGAAGTTCTATTTCCAAAACTTAAGAATGTTTCACTTACTTTTTATTCACTTTAGTTGCATGACCTTTGCCTATGTCCATGTATATTTGCTTATAATTCTGTAAACTTGTGTTCATGAAAGGCTATGGACCTTAAGTTTTCCAGCCAATCTTCAAGTGAAACGCTGACCATAGTCAGTGCAAGTTGTTCCCAGATACAGAGTATATGAGAAAGCAGCACAATGGAAAGCTATGCAATCATTAAACTACGAGAAGGAAAGACTTTCATCTGGAGGAATGAGGATGTCATTTCAGCAATGATACCAGAAGTCTAGAAGGCCACGCAAACAAATTATATGATGCTAACACAGTAGTATTAGAAGGTACACATATAATCTACAGGAAAATGAAAATACATCCCTTTACAGGTAAGATACTGAAAACTAGACATTACCTCTTCATAAAAAATAATGAAATGCATTCCCAGGATGTGGTAAGATACATGAACTATGCCCTTAACTATTTAATGTCACTGACAGATCAAAAATAGTCTGAAGGCTGAAAGTACAAATTTAGTATAAGACATTTCCATCAACCTAGTGGATCTGCAGTGATGTCAGAGGGAAGTTTTCAGAATGGTTGAAGCTGGAATACTGCATTTATGTATTAACTGTACTTGTACATGTTGCTTATTATTTGGTCCGTACTACTTTGCCACGTTCAGTCATTCACATATTGAGAAAACATTATCACTTCCAGTGTAAATTCTAATTCTGCCCTCTACAAGCTCTCTGTCCTGTTTCTACTTCTTGCCTCTCTGTAGTTCTTTATCCTTCCTTCTGCATTTCCTTTCCTTTAACAGTTCCCAAAGTCAATACTCATGTATTTTTTCTATACTGTTCCACATGGTTTACGATGTTCTGCTGTTCAAAAATAGTACAAACAGCTAAAAAACTGCAACTATAACTGTTACGTGTTTGGTATCTCCTTCCTGTCGCAGCCACTAGGACAGCAACTACATAGTGTTGACAAAGATATTATACCTGAATTTTAGAAGTGGCCTATTCCCCACTTTATTCATCCTCAGAAAATGCAAAGCTGAGCTTTAACTTCCATCCCCATCCCACCCTGGATACAACTGCTAACCCTTAGTCTTAGCTCTCATCATACATACAGGTACACCAAAATAAATTTCAGCAGATTGTTAGAAATGAACTGTGAAAGTAAGAATAGAAGTTCATAACATCACAGTGTTTCACTGCTATAATCGTGACATCTGATGTTTTGTACATACTGGGGAATACGATGAAGTGGTGCAATGAGGGATAGAGGTTTATACAGCAATCAGAAACACAACCAATTCCTAAGCTGTTCATTCCCAGATACATTTCCCTTTTCCTTTTCATATTTCTTATCACTGTTGGTTGCTCAATGCTGCTGAAAACACAGCTATTTATCTGTACCTAATTATGGACCCGAAGCATAACCCTGAGCATTTTTAAAAATACTCTGATTCCTCTACACTTAATTATTCTCACTATCTTTTTTCCATTCTTTTTCATGTTTGCTGCCTTCCTGCAACTATTAGAGTTCCCTGCAACTCCCATTCTCTGTCTTCTATTCCTTCCCCTTTTCCCCCCTTTAGATGCAGTGGCCTATCTTACCTCTGCAGCCTACAAATTAATTCCAAAATTACTGTGTTTTTAAAGACTTTTTAACAAAACTCCATAGTATCCATTCCCCAAATCTTCAGCCCCTTGATAATATCCCATCCTGGAGTCTTTGTATATTCCTTTCCTATCTCTCAAATCTGCAAAGAACAATTAATATTTATAAATATTAAGAAATTTATTTTAAATCCTCACTTGCCTACACACACGCAAAAGCACAGTGCAGATAGCTGGAAGCAAAAGAAAACTAAGACCATTATTTTAAAAATCAAACTATCATTTCCTAGCAATTTGCAATGTAAATCTTGCAGAACTTTCTTGCATCAGAACCCAAGTGATGCAATCAGTATTGCTCTTCATCCCGATCCAGATGAAAACAGTAAAGAGTTATCTTTATTATCTTTAACCTGCTTCTGCCAGAAGCAGAAAAAAACAGTTCTCGTCTTTCTTAACTGTTTAAATAGCATATGGTCCTCGAACTTCCCAGTTCTTCCCGTGCATGATGCTGTGGCATGGCCGAGCTAATCGAGCACTTCCTTTTCCTCTCAGGGCCCTTTATGAACAATCTACTGGCTCCTGCTTTTATAATCCAGCTTTCCTAAATCCCTAATTAGAGACCCTACTTTGATGTGGGTATCTCAAAGCCGGTTTATGTTTATCTTCGGAATTTTGTCACTAATCTGCCTTCTCCACACCTACCCCAAACAACTGAACAAAAATGGAAAAAACCCTGTCTCTAGCAGGATCACCGTATCATAAAACCACTTCAAGAGGTTCTAGACCAAATCACTTTGGAGACTGGTATGTCAAAAAAGACATATTTTCAAAACTGAACTCTCTGTAAATGTTCAAAATCTTTGTCATTAACTTTTTTTTCCCTAATGATTACATAACTCATTATTGACTTCACTGAAAATACCTGTCCAAAGACAAAGTGGAGCTTTAAGAATCTGTCCATTCTGATTAAAAATTAAGTGTAAAGTTTGAGGAGAGGTTCTGAAACCTGCCTCAAATGGATGCCTCAAACTGGCCTTACTTTAACTGCATCAAAACAAGTTTTCAGACCATTGCATTTCTGTTTCAGGTGTGTATGCAAATATCTTACTTTATATGCTGCACTCATTTCTGAGTTGTAACACTCATAACCAGCAGATAAAATACAATGAAATGCAAACTAGCTTAGTGAAATACACAACTGCATATTCAGGATGTCAGAACTCTTTTAAGAGTAGAAGGAAAAAATCCAAGCAATTGTTTTCACGAAAAGTATAAAAATTATAAAATTAAATCTCCCAATACATATGTTCTGCGTAACCCATATACCCTTTGTGTGCTTAATAGCATCCCAGGGAGTTCGGAACATGCAATTGTTAAGAGAAAAGACATACACAATACCAAAGTATTCTCATAGCTTCCTTTTCCATGTAAAGCTGTTCCCAAACAGATAATTTTACTGATGTGCATTACAGCAAGTATCTTTCATTGGAAACACTTCAAACAAGGAAAATTCCACAAGAGAGAAGGCTACTGCCTAATACATTGCAGTGATATGACCTCTTGACATCAAGTTTTTTGTATGTGTATCACAAAAGGCCCTTGACACCTGTCATTTTCAGAGATTAATAAAAACATTTTAAAAAAATCCTATAATAGTGTTTGTGCGGAAGCAGGTGAAATCAGATGCACCATGGTGCAGTATAGCTATACATTTTAACCCCTTCCCCCCCTTTTTAGCTATTTTAATTTTGGCTTGTTATTACAAATTCTTAAAGCTGGCAGAACACCTATATTAAAATCCAACTTCTTTGAGCCGCTTCAGAGCAGAACTGTTACCTTAATTTCCATTTGATGAGAAACTTTTCTGTACTACACATGTGCAAAGCTAGCTAAAACTACCTTCTGATGGACTTCTGTGACTCCTATAAGGTGGCACAGCATAGGTACTGCAAGGTATCAATAGTGAAATAATTTCCCAGTGTTCAGGCCAGACTGTACAATTCCTGTAAAATCAAAGTATCTAATGAGCAAATCACCTATCAGTCTGTAATTATTTAAAGACCTGAAAGATGGAGGTTTTTCTGTTTGCCTTTTTAGTATTGAAACTCTAGTCTCAAATGGATAGGGATGAGAGTTTAGCCATAGTATACAGAATATCAGATTCACTTGGTATGTAGAAAAAGACACCAGCATGCTAATATCATGCATTTTTTACTGTGTTAGCTTTTCATTCAGGGTTTTACCACCTTACATCTGTTGCTGCTGATAGCTTTTCATTCAGGGTTTTACCACCTTAGGTCTGTTGCTGCTGAATGTTTTGTGTCTATAAAGTATTCTAGGTGGGCATCTGACAGCTCCTCCATGCAGGAAGAGAGACAGACAACCAACCCATTCGGCATTATCCCATCTTGATCCTGAGAGGATCCTATGTCCAAATTACTAGCGGTCATCAAAATCATTAGAGATCGTCCGTCTTTGAAGAATTATTGTTACAGCTGCGTGACATGAATTTTCGCACCGAGCTGCGCAGTTCCTGTGACAGTGTTCTCGGCCTCTGCCAAAGAGGTTTCAGCCTCGTTTAGCTGACAAAGAACCAGGACAATAAAGTGAGGTACAACTTAAAAAATATATGCAATTTGCCATCATGTGTATATTGTTACTGTAAATAAAAGAATACCATAATTAGTGCCTCTGGAATCACCCTCCCTGCCAACGTCTCCCATCTCTCTATATATTCTCACTATATTCTTCTCTTCCCTGTCTGCTGCTCACCAACTCTGGTCCATCCTCTCAGCTTCAGCCAGTCTCTCCCACCTCTTGGCTGCTTCCCTCCAAGTCCTCCCCTTCCTCCCCCAACCCCTCCAGCCACCTACCCCCACTGCCCAGCAACTCTCCCCCCAGCTTGCCAGGACCCCAAGAGCTGCCGAGGGCAGGGAGCAGAGGGGCAGCCCCGGCACCGCTGCATGTCCCGGTGGCGCCCCAAGCCAAAGGGATGATGAGGGCCCAGCCAGCACAGAGGCCTCGGCCACTCGCTGCCCCTTGCTATCCCACACCCGGCAGCTGGAGAGGCACTGCCGACAGGACAGCGGCTCTCGGCAGGAGCCGCACACGCGCCTCCCAGCGCGCCGGGCTGCCGAAAAGAGATCGCGTCCGGCCTTGCAGCTCTGCGGCCCTCTGGCGAAGCAGGGCCCATCTTCCCGGCTGCCTGCAAGCTCACAAGCCCCTTTCTCTCGCTGGCTGGAAAGCGAGCCTAGCGCAGCCAGCTCCCCGAGGCTCCCTGGCCTCCAGAAATATCTCCCTAAGAGTAGCCCCTACAAACTCCTGAAAACCCACTTTTCAGTGCTCAGTGACCCAGACACCAGACAAACCGGAAAAATGGAAAGTGCCGTCTGTCACACCACAACAACACTGCAAATACAAAGGGAGTTTTTCCATTCCGCTGTGAGGTAAAACTGGCAAACATCTATGAGGAGGAGTTTAACCAGCTTTATAGTCTAATCTGTTAGCCATGTAATACACACTTTGGTTTTTTTTAAATACCCTAGACAAATACTTAAGAGTGCTGTAAGCACTGAAGAATATGTGTGTGGGGAGAAGCCAACTCTTGTGTATCATAATACAGTTGTGTCAGGTAAAGATAATGTACTTGTAAAAAATTTGTGATAAATTTATCAGAATTTAAAAACAAAACCTCTAAAAGAGTTGTTCTGGTCCCCTGGGTATATACTATGCATTTTCTACTTCTATTTTTCTAGCAAAAATCTTATTCAGCCATATAACAGGATTGATTCACTTGAATCAAATAGTTTAAATCAACAATTTTAATCACAATTTCAATCAGCAAACAGGAAATCTTGATTTAAATAGTTGATTTTTAATGTTGTCTTGCATTTGTATCTTTAGATTGTTTGCCTAAACAAAAGTCCTTCATCATTGACTGGTTGAACCATCAGACTACACTGTTGCTCGGTAAAACATGGGCTCTTATGTTGTATTAGGCATTTCTTCTTGCTAATATGAAATGCACAATTAAATTCTTTAAAACACTTTTCTATATTTAATGAAGTTGGATGTATTTCACACTTAGAAAACAATATTGTTTTATTTATCTTGTGACAGTGCACTAAAATTGGAATTAGATTCAAAACTATTTTAAAACTGTTTTGTATGTATTTATCAAAGTATCTATAGCTTAGTCATTTATTACACAGAGAATGATTTACTGTAGCGAGTGAACTGGCCAATGGCTTCTGGTAACCAGAGTCATATTTTCAAGAGTGGCTAAAGATACATACATGTACATAAAGACACTCGGCCCAAGGTCTCTAGAACAAGCTAGGGACTCAACTCTCAGTGAAATAACCTGGAAAAAGTAAACAAGTTAGACCATCCTTTTAGTTACCACTGCATTTTTCAGCCTGCAATTAGCTTGCCCATTGAAGGACAAGAGCAACATGTTCCTTTACAGTGGAAATATCCTTTATGTAACAAAACAGGTAAGTACTAGCATTCACTCTAATTAAAGAAATTTTAATGAGAGACACTTAAATGTAACGGATGACATGGCAATATTTTTACAAAGAATGAGTAGACTCAGGAACTAAGCAGGTCGTCCTTTGATTCTTACATAGAAAAGAAAAGCCTATCTATCAGTGAAGTCTGAAGAGAATTCATTGATACAACAAGTTTTTTTATCTATCTATCTAAATTATTAAAATAGCATGTAGTAGGTTTAGACCTTAATAAGTATCTTTATACCGCCAATGTTATCTTTAAACTGGGCTATTTTCAAAAAGAAACTCATTCTAATGTAAATAATTTACAATATGTTTTTAAAGAAACACACATATTTCCACAACACTAATCTGGATCCAGTTCATCTTGAAGTCTGAATATATAAAGATTAAATTGTGGTGAAGGTGATATCGTCTAAGAATGTGCTGGCATTTAGCAGTTTAATTTATCCCCGTGTATTATAACACATGAAAAACGTATATGGTACAATATCTTACAAACCTTACCTCTGAGCTTACTTAGTTATTCTAAGTCTTGTAGCTCTTAAATAAACTATTCTTATAATTAAGGACCAAAGGATGAGGACAGAAAATTGAAAGAAGTTAACCGTGTCTCTTGGAAGCTTGGGGTAATAATGCCATATGTTAAACACAGTGTTTGTTTTGAGTTCATACTTTATATGACTGTAAAATAGGATCTTTAAATTATGTACTTCAGGCAATACACAGGATTTTATCCTATGACTCCTGTTAAGATGCTACCTTTGAGTCAGTTAAGCTCTTTCGATAGATGCTTACTTTAAGGAATGTGTTACACATTCTTCATTAAACACAGCAGATAGATAGCCATGTGCTTATGTCCTCTTCAGTTAAGTAGCTTTGGCTTCCTAAAGCATTTTCAATGTAAATTAATTGGGTTAAATTCACGTTTTTGTTGCTTCTATTACTATGCATCTTCTACTATTTCTGCTGCAAGGAAACATTCATACATCAGTTAGTCATTATATCTGGTGTTAGCTGACATTAGCTACCCCAATCTAATCTTAGAGACTAGCGGCCAAATGCAAAACAACTCCATAGTGCCAAGGTATGTCTTCATTTAAAATGTATTTTTGCTTTCATTTTGAATGATGTTACTTTGTAACTGGACTCAAAAAAAAAAAGGATAATACAGTTTTTAAGGCTTAAGAAGAGCCATCGTTCATGCTTTCTCATGCAAGTACATCATGTAATGTATGTTACAAAGCCCAGATAACACACAGACTAAAATACTGCATTCAGTATACTTTTCTGAAATTGATAAAATTTGGCTTTGTTTATTCTGCATTTCTCAGAGTTCTACCACAGTAGAAATCACAAAGAATGTGATTCTTAATTCATTTTTATATTGTTGATGTTGATTGACTGGGATTTAAAAACTGAGAGATTTTAGGTTAGGCGTTATGACTAAACTTGAACAAGCACAAGTTTGTTCACAGCCTCGCATGCTTGCTCCTGCTTGTTTCACTGAGTAGAGCAGGGAAATCAGGCATGTTAGCTCAGCATTTTTTTCAGAGAACGGTAAACGGAATATGAGTGTCACAATCTCCAAAAAAGGAGGGAACAGCCCTGCTAGGGAACAGCCTAGCAGCTGCAGCGGGGAGGGACGGTTGCCAGCGGCACCGGCGGCCGGAGGCGGCAGTGACGGGCACAAAGGGCAGCACCACAGCAGGCATGGAGGCTGTGCACTGGCAAGCTGAGGCAGCGAGCGGGGATACACACGAGGAAGGCCACACAGGGGCTTCATGTAGGCAGAGACCTTCATTCAAAATAAGGTAGGAGAGGGCTAAGAAAGGAAACTGAGATGGAGAATCCTACATGCGGAAGAGAAGGACTCTCCCGCATGCACTGTTATCAAAGGGTGCTTTGCTTGTAAAACCTGGGGTTGAAGGCTCATCCCTAGCTCATTTTCATCCGTCTCAGAGGCCTCAAATCTTTTTAACCCTCAGCTCCCATTCCACAGTTTATCTCCCTTCTCCCTGGTCTCTGTCCACCTGAGCCCCCAGTATAATTCATAGCTCCTCACTCTTTCCAACCTGCTGAACTGCTACTGCCTTCTCGTCTGCTCTCTAACGCAGTGACCCTAATCTTTCTCTATGGACCATTTAAAAGAAAACAATTTAAAGTCTCTAACATTCTTGTTTGCATTTACCCACTAAAATATATTTAAGAAACACTAATATTGATTGCCATCAAAAAACCATAAGGACATTTTACAAAGCTGTCTTTCCTCTTCATTTTCAAATTCACCAGGTATGCATGTTTGAGTGATTTAAGAGAATTCTAGGGATTCATACAAAGTAGAGAGGAATAAAAGAATGCCTCAATTTAGGCATTTTCTTTGGGTATTTTTGTGTGTTAGGTCAATGTTTTAGAATATATTCTATAATACAGATTTCATTTAGCACTTCTGGGTATGTTATGTCTTTCAGAAGACATTTGTACATTTGGTAGCTTGTTTCTAAATCATGAATAATCTAAAACACTTGAAGAAACATGTAAGATACTGTGAATGGATAAAGACCAATGTTAAAGATATTTTAAAAAAAAACCTTTTTGTGTATCTCATTATTGCACATAATTTACGTAACTTCTATCATCTTCACTGATGTGCTCAGAAACACCCACACGACTGTACCTTTGTCAAATGTTACAAATCACAAAAGAACTGTTTCATGAAGTTTTGCCTATTATTTATGTACGCTGCTTGAATTCCCGTTACATTTGTAATTTAAAGACTCTGTTCCCATTTTCTGAGGATTTCTGAGAAATACTTCAGACATGACTAAAGAAAAGCCATCACACAATTAACATTAATGATGCATTTACTTCACATCAGTTACGCAAAGGATATAGATTAAGAAGATGATATTCACCTCCTCAGCTGGAGCTATGCTCACTTCTGAAGCACTGTCATCCACTCAACTCACTTCATAGACTGGACTTTCAGTGAAGAGTAGTAAATCTTGCACATAACCTGCTCTACATTTCAGGATGTGGTGACAATTTCCTAACATGATTACTTATACATTAGAACACAGAAACTGAACATGTATGTACTCTGGATGCCAGACAAAATTTTCTATTATGAAAGGGTCTGGCAGAAAATACATTCCTACTCCAAACGGATTTCTCTCTCCAAAGGTGTTAGGTCCTCTATATCAGGAAGGATCTGGGAGGTGTACTGATTTAGGACAAGTATATATATTCATAATTAAGACTGCTTCATTACAGCATTGCATACATTACATTCAAACTGTGTTTCTCTTCACTGTTTGAAATAACACCTCAAACACACTAGGGTTCCTACTCCTCCTAAGTTTATTATAAACACTGGACAGGTAGGATCATGAGGCAATGTGCTTCACAGAAACTCCAACATGCTCTCCAAGGTATATGCATTTTGCTTTCTTTGAGAGTGCTTCATACCTCTACCACTTTTTTTTTTTTCCTCAAACACTACTGTCCTAAAGCAGGACTAACTGTGATGAAGCACTATTAGAATCAATCCCGTTTGAAATCAGCACAATTTCCACCAGCAGGCTCAGTGTACCCTGTATCTCAGATCATGAGAACTTTGCCCACATTAGTGCTGCCCATATCTGATCACAGGTTCTATCTTCAACTTCATTTACTTTGTGAAGTTAAATCTTGAAGTCTAGGACTGGATGGATGCTTCTGATTTTTAGATGATTGCAGAGAAAGAGAGGGTAAGTTGTTCTTTGCCATATCTCCTGAGGAAACCAATAGCTAAGCCTCAAAGACCAACAGAAGATTAATCGTTTCTGTGTCCACAAAACATTCTGTAGGGAAAAGAAGCAGGCTTAAAAACACAAAGCACCCTGTAACACTTAAGGCAAGAAAAACTATTTCTGAGGCCTGTAGGAGGCCTTCATTACAAATAAGAATCAAAAGAATCAAATTACATATATCATGCTATTTTCTTCAGAAAGACCAAGTTTCTGTATTGGAAATTCAAAGGCTTCTCAACTCTTATTGTAATGTGTGAGTTTCACAGTATTTTCAATGTTTTTTAAAATAACATCATAGCTTGCAAACTTATAGCAGTCAGAAGAGCACAACCATTTTCTGCTGTGTTTTAAGAAGGCCGGAAACTTCATGAGGTACTCAAGTAATGGTGACTTCAGACTGGATCTTTTCAGCCAAGAGAAGCAATGCAGTTCAAACCTGTGCATGGAATTCATCCAGTGACAGACTGTGTCTAGAAGGGTAACTTGGGAAAGGAAAGCACTTTTACTTACTGGAGAGTTTTGCTATCAGTTTCTGAATTTTAGGATGAAGTTAAAAGCATTAATAAAACAAAACATTAAGCTTATTATATATAGGATACCTGGAGATATGACATACAGGGAGCAGCAATCTTTCCTTCCTCTTTTCATTTTGATAAAAGAATTTTGAAGAAAGAATACTCTGAAATGAAAAATGACTTTACAGCATGAAGGCTTTTATATGTGAAAACTAGCAGAAAAGTTGAAAGTACAGTTAAATTCTTGTACAGTTTAGAGAGGAAGCAACAGAGAAGCCTTAAGAGTATAAGTAAATAAAAAGACGACACAGCCTAAGGTAGGCAACAAGAAAGCATATGGATACTCATGGATCCTCTCTGCCTATCTTGACTAACATAAATTCGGTTAAATTTTTTTGTTTTGATTTACCGAATTAGCTCACTCTAAAATTATATATACTTACATACATATTTATATGCGAGTATACATGTTGCATATTAAAACCCTCTCCTAAAAACCTAACAGTTTGAACAACTATGAGCAGGTGCATAATACAGCAAACTGAACATGAAAATACAACAAAGAAGAAACAAGTAATTGTAACTTTCCCACAGATAAGGGAGCATATCTACCTTGTACCCATTTCTGTGACTGCAGCTTAAGCATGAGCTTAGTTTTAACCAGATTGGTGGGTACTACTATAGGTGACACAGAGCTCAGAGCAAACCAGAAAAGCCAGCAAAGAACCTGCGTAAATATTCGGGCAGTTGAGACTTCACTGTGCTCTACGATGCCACAGCCACAATGCTAACAGCACACGAACAAGCTAGTTTAGTTAGCTCAGGTAAAGTCAGCTTCTCAAAGAAGTTTCTTCTTCTCTTTGGCTAACACTGCACTCCTTCTAAGCAACCAGAGAGGACAGATTTTATATCACAACCTAAATCTTCAGTCTTAAAGTAAGCTTCTTTCTTCTTCCAACCTATTTCCGTATTTTCATGTCAAAGCTCTTGCCGAAAGTGACCTAATAGTGCTACTGCAACCTTATTGAGGCTTTCTTTTTGGACAAACATGTACCCATTCTGGCAGGAGACCAAAGATGTCCAAAGACATCAGTCATACTAGATGGGACTGTGTGCTAATTCTGTTTCTTAAGACTGCATTTGCAAGTATTTGATATATGAAACATCTACTACACATATTAAACTACAATCCCCACTGAGTGCTACTCTACTAAGTTAAAAAGAATAAAGGCCTGGTACACACAGGCAACGAGCTGTATAGGCAAAATATGCAGAAGCAGAAGCCTGTGTGGGCAAGAGACAGACAAGAAAAGGTGAAGGTGAAGGCAGCATGATGTGGAGGACAGCATAAAGAAACTAAACCAACAACGAAAGGTATAAAGCCAGCAGAAAGAAGACCTTGTGGAAGTAGAGCCAAAACCAGCAGGTGGAAGGATTCACCGGGAAGAGGAGGAAATAATCAGTTGCAGGTTTAAAACAAATCCTTGAATTAGTAAAACAAATAGTAGTTTGGAGGTCAGTAAAAGTAGCACCTGTGATCTCTTATGGAAGCAGCCTACTCTGGGCAATGTTTTATTACTACTGCCTTTCAAAGACAGGCCATATTAGTTTTGCTAATTAATCTCTAAATTCCAATCTGAAACTTGAATTTTTATAAATAATAAAAATATATAAACACTTCATACTAAGAAATATAACAACAAACAAGGCCCAGCCTTAAATTGCCCTGTGGCAATTTGTGTGCAAATGCTCTACAGTTACACAAAGTAATTTTGAGCCATATACGTGCATTCATAGATGTAACATCCACAGTCACAGACGCTCTTACTCTGCCCAGTCTTACTCCTACAAATCGCACTTGGGTTCAAAAGGATCTTCAGATTGTCTTCGACAGCTTAAAACGTTTTTAATGGCTGTGTTGCAGAGGATGAAAAGGGCATTTGTTTCCTTGACTGACTGTCATACTGTAGGATATTTTATACAATTGACTCTGCAGATTCTCTGCAGATTAGTTTGATGTCCACTATGTAGAATTATTGACCTAGTATGTACTTCCTAAAAGTAGTTACACAGTTACCATTTATGTATTTAGACCTTTACATACATAAAAGTTCTGCTTCTTTCTGTTCTGACGTCCCTAAAAACAAGAACAAATCATACCGATTGTACTATGTAGATAGAAACAATTATTAATGGAAATAAATAAATCACAGAAGACAGAAATACTTCTTATACCAAATAGCTCTGTCAGTTTTGACTGCTGCCATTCTGACATAAAAACCATCAGTTTTAAAATGATTATTTCTCCTCTGCTACACTTAACCAAATTAAATTCACATTAAAATCAATTCAATATTTCAGCTAAATTTATATATGGGTATATACATATACACACACACACACACACATGTTTAGGACATACTCTCTTTTCCTGTTACTTCGTCCCTCTCATTTTCTTTCAGTGTGTTTTTTTATACTGTATCTCTTATCCATGGACTTCCATTATACTGGCATTCCCTATATTGATTGGTGTGTTGGTGTTATATTGCCTTTAACTTCAGAAGAGCTCCACTGGTCAATGTATATGATGGTACTTCTTTCTAATTACCATGAGCTTGCCACTACAGAGTCTGACAAAGTTCAGTTACACTCCAGCTTTCTTTTACGTCCTCTTTGGTCACCTTATCTTCAGTCTATCCTACATTTAAATCACATTCTTTTTAATAATATGGATGTTTTGGCACTTCTAATGTTACTTTTCAGTGTTTCAGTTTTGGCTAAGGTTATTTATACCTTTCTTTCACCTAACTGAAAGGGAGAAGTGCTTCTCACAGGCAAAGAGAGCCTCCTCAGATATAACCGTAGCGTTTATCTCCCTCTGGCACTGTCTTCAATTTATTTATCTTCGCTGTCCATTTTATCATCTTTGACCCTGAACTTTTAGTCCCTTCCCATAACTCTCGTATCTATGAATGTACTTATATTACTACTTTGAAATTAATAGACACTGAACCAGG
>NC_088098.1:25597700-25600200 GCF_036370855.1 Dromaius novaehollandiae
TTTTCCTCCTTCTTTTTAAACAGTCACAAAGACTAAATAGATAGGAAAGCAAAGCTTCTATTTCTACACCAAGATACCTGAACGCTAGCATCATGGTTTGCTTTTGTAAAAATTATTTATACTATGTACCAATGAAATGTTGATGGCAAGTGATATGCTAAAAAATAAAACTGCTTTGAAAAAATATTTTTAAACACAGTGAACTGAAACAGCTTCTTACCAATAAATTCCCATAAAACATTTAAAAAGATTATCTTGGTAGAACTGACTTAATGAATACTCAAAATGCAAGCTCAAATCTACCCTGTAAAGCAATCATGGTTTTTTAGCAACTATTTTGACCTTAGTGACACAAACAATTAATTCTACAAACTTAATATCAAAATAAAATTCTACATCTAATGCAGAATAATCTGTCAATGTATTTAATCAAGGATATGCTTTTTCCATGTATTATACATTCTAATGTCTAACACTGATTTTAATAGATAAGAGAAAAAAAGAGTAAAGGGTGAAAAACTCAGACGTGTATGAACATATGTACGTGAGAGAGAGACAGACAGAGATCATGTCTCATCCTAAGCCAAAATAAAAGTAGAAGAAGCAAGTCTGAGGGGATTACATTTTGTATCATATTTTAATAAGAATCTATGTTCACTTGAGCAATATTTATAAATTGATAAATATCGACAGTAAGATAAAAAGTTGCTTACGTTCTAGTCATACATCTTCAAAGCCGACCTGATGACTTGTGACAGCACTCAATCCATTTATCACCAAGTATATATTACAATATATTACAGAATACTGTCATTCTCTCTTGATACATGGATGAGGAATAACTATCTGATTTAAGTCAAACTTCTCATTTCTATATAAAGATCACAACAGCATAGTTAATCAAGCCAATAGCACGACTGTCCCAACTCCAGAAAATTCCACGTAAGAACCCAAAGAGCTCTGTATTTTAGTTTGTTTACTTTTCATAAATCTACCAATTTGTGATCATATGCTTGAACAAGATGCAAATCCTGTATAATTTAAAATTTTTAAGTTACCTCAGTTGCTCTTTTGTACAGTCTAAAATTCCCATTTAACTTTACCCAGCACATATTCATGCCACACTGAAAACTCAGCTTGTGATTTTACCCAGCTCGTATAGCTACTCTCAAGTGTTAGCATCACTTTAAGTAGCTGTCCAGTTGAAGGAAATATATTAAAAGCAGCAATCATTTACACACTTCCCTCGACACAGGAGAAAAAGCTATAACAAACATGATTTGTTTATCTGAAGGCCCACATTAAAATGACTGAGAGAAGCCCAAACAGGAATGTCAAACTATGGCATCAGTGCACTATATCATGCATGTATTTTAACAATAAAAAATCCTAAGAATAACAACTACAGGTAATGCTGGGGTTTGTTCTGTTTTTCTACTTGCAAAAGTTTGTTTGGCAGCTCATATTAAAAAGTAACATTTTAGAGAGTTAGTACAGTGATAATAATAAAAACAGCCAGCATTTTTCTCTTAAATCATATTTCAAAAGGCATCTGGTCAAAAAAAAAGAAAAGAAAAAGAAATGGAAAAAAAGAGAAAGAAAAGCTAATGTAGTACAAAACTGTGCCCATTATCTAAAGGACATCCTACTACCTGTTTACTAGTGTTTATGTTTCACATCAACATATATTATAGAAGGATTTATATGCCTCACTCAAGTTGTATTTAAATCCTATGGTGCAGACCCTACCATAAAATGCCTCTTGAGTCCTATTAACTGTACCCATGGTTTTACTTTGCCTGTCTGCTTATTTAAGATCTAATCACAGTTTTGAAGAAAAGATTGTCACTTCTAAGCCTGTCCCCTCAGAACCTGTCTGTTATTAGCACTCAACTGGATATTTTCATCTTCAGTTGTTATTCTCTGTGGTCTTTGCAAATGCTATCTACTGGAATCTGTGACTATATGGACAAATTGACTACAAATGTCTAGGACTGCTGCTTTGAGTAACATGTAAGTGGCACATTATTCTGTTGATATTTTTGTTTTTTAAGGTGCGTCACTTAGATTTAGTTTGCTAAATGTTTTTACCAATTACATGCGCTGTAGCTCAATAAAGATTTAAAAATACTGTTATGATTTGAACACTGGAATAAAAGTGATGGCATGCTTTTAAATGAAAACAACATAGAATTTATATATAAAAATGTGTGTGCGAATATAAAAATACTATATATCCATATATAAACTATATACAGATATATAGGTGAAAAAAACTGCTAGGAACTTACTGAAAACACTGACACATATATTTCCTCAGACTAAACACTGTAAGTGCTCAATTGTTAAAACAGAATGCACTTTAATTTGAAGCAATGCACAGATATAAGCCTTAGCAACTTCTCATATTTCAGACTAAACCTAATTTAATTCTTCCACATTTTCTGTCATCATTTAAAAAATTTAACTATAAAAGTAGCTAGTGTATACTATTTAATTC
>NC_088098.1:25602700-25607700 GCF_036370855.1 Dromaius novaehollandiae
AAGCTACCTAAGTCCTACACTGCTCTAACAGTGCAGAATGTACCTCACTCTCCTTTATCATGACATGCAATGCACTGAAAGAGTCCCCACAACAGTTTCACTGCGATATCACTTTAAAGACACATCTGAAGAGAGAGAGAGAGATGTGTAAGCAAACTCAGTAAAAGAAACAAAGCTTACTGCTTGGCTTGATTATTGAACTTAGTTATTTGTTTCCTTTCAAAGTGGGAACAGTATCCTTCCATAACAAAACACACAGGAAAAAATCCTTACAACTTAAACTACGGGCATGGGGTATTAATCAAAATGCTGTATAAATTACCACAAGCAAGAGCCTGTGAGATAAAGTATATACCGGATGAAGAAAGTTAAGATAGGAAAATGCGAGGTATTTAAAGATGTTCAGGTCAAAACTAAACAGGATGCAAAAAACCCAAACATGAACAGAGTTAACATAAAGGAGGGCAGCTGTTACACCACAGTAAACAGCAGCAGAAGCAGATGTGTTTATGAACAAACAGTCCTCGTTAAACACTCTTGTGAGCATCAACGAAGAAAAATAATAGAAATGGAAAATGTGATACACATAGTGATGAATTTTACAAGACAAAAACAAAGCTAATACTCTTTTCTGAGATTAGGCAGCTAATAAGTATTCAAATTAGGCATAAATTTTACATGTACAATGTTTAAAATATTCAGAGAAAAGGGTCTGATTGCCCTTAGTAGTTATATGAAAATTCTAATGCGGGTATTCCACAACCGTGGGAGCAGGCATCCCTTTCAGATTTTTACAATATTTACTTTCAATAAAAAGACATGTGTATCGTAGTGGAAATCTATTTAAAACACTTCATCAACTGTATTGTTACAAGGATTTGGAAATTCAGGAAATTCAAACATTAATCCTCTTTTAGTCAAACAAAGATTTAACCAATAGACAGGTTCATTTAAAAATTCTAATGTTAGACAATAACAGTGGTAAATTTAGGCAAGCACATTAGAAGGGCAAGGGGGTGTAAATGTTAGATAATCAAAGTGTTAGAAAGCACTCTGAAAATTAATAAATAAATAAATCAACAACTGTGTTTTTATGTCTGACTCCTTCCTTACAATTAGGAGAGAAGGGTTAAATATCTTCCAGTTCATATTAACCAAAGGGTTTTATGTCTTGTGGATTTTGTATCCTTGCAAAGCCCTAGAGTGTACTTCAGGCTCTGCATTTTAACTTAAAGTGTCTGTGAGCCAGCAGAATCGGGTTTAACATAACAAGACCAGCAACAGTACTCTGGCGATCGAAAACAACAAATGTGACCCAACATCTATGTACAGACAGAATGAAACTATACAGTATCAATATCAGAGGGTAATTCATTTGCCAGTTAAGTGGAAGATATTCTCAAGTTTTTTTATGAAGAAGAAAAAGTCAACAGAATTTTATGTTAAAAAAAAAAAAGTTTTTCTAGTCAGAAAAGGGCATTTTTAAGAACAATATTCAAACTTTGGTTTGAATAATGCTCCGTGTTGGTTGTCCAGAGCCCCCCTCTCACTGCTGTCAGCTAAAAAAGAGTTGCTGAAAAAATAAAGGGCACAGGATCTTTCTCTCTTCTTTCCTCTTGCGTGTGTGTGTATGCGTGTGTGCCTGTGTGTACGTACTGTCAACTCTCCGCACTCACAAATTAAAGCACTGGAAATATCTAGATAAGGATCATTTCTAATATCCATACAGCAGAAATTTCAGTTGTGTGTGTCAAAATAATTTGGACCTCTAACATACTACCAGGCAAACTCATGTACTTGCTTTCTTGCTTTTACAACAGTAGGACATAATAATAATCATAAATAATCATAAATAAAAAGGAAATAAGAATACAATGACTGTCAGATATTAAGACTCAAAGTTTAATATTTCAAATAGGACAAAAAGAGAAATAGATGTGCCTCTGTTTACCCAGCCTGATACACATTCGCACTTCCTAATCCGCCTCTCCCTCTGCTCCTGCCACACTCACTGTCACTCAGCAGCGTGCGCAGCCGGGCACGCACACACACACGCCTGCTCTCGCACACACACACGCACGCACACACTGCTGCCAGGGCGCCCAAACTCCCGCTGCCAAAGGTGAGGGAGCAGTGCTGCCGGCAGATGTTTTAAACAAAGGTACAGGCAGAAATACTTGCTGCTCCCTGGAAGAGAGAGTGAACCACAGATGATTTTAGCGCGTGGCTGCGCTGCAGGTTGAATGCTTAATTCTGCCAGGGAGCATGGGCAAGCACCTACATCAAAAAAGAAACAGGAGCCCTAGGAAGTTAGAAGCTACAGTTTTACTTTTCTCCCCTGCAATAAATTATAAGTTTTCTCTGCGTGTGTGTGTGTGTGTGCATGCGCGTGTGCGTGCACACATGTGCGAGCGTGTGTTTTAAACCGGCAAGTCACTGTACAGATACTTATTCTCTACACCACTTCCCTTTTGAAACATTAAACTGACACTGGAACTGACTGCACAAGATTGCATTTTCTCTTCCTAAACAACTTGAATTGAAAGGTTACTTAGTGTAACAATATTTACTTGCAGAATTGTGTTGTTACCAAGGGTATAATGGATGGTGGCTATGCAGGTTTACGCAAGAATGAGTGAAGCATGAGGCATTAGCCATGTGTTTGACATGTTTCAAATTGCTATAATCCAGCATTAAACACACCCAGCAATTCATGCCATTTCTTGCAGCCATAATCTTGAATAAAGCGTGCACAACCACTTATTATATAAATTAGTATATGACTCCCTGTTATAGTCACAACAGTGCTTTTGTGTTTATTTTGCATCAAGATGTGGTCTTTTATTTGTACAAATAGCAGGATATAAAGGCATAGCTCAATTAGACCTCCTTACTTTATGATAGGGTGCACTGAATGGTAGACTTGTTTGTTTTGTTTTTCCCTCAGAGGTGCAGGTTTTGTTGGCGCCCAAGTCCGCAGCGGGGAAGGCGGCACCCCCGGCGCGCCCCGGGGAGCACCTGGACGGCCCAGCGAGGCCCAGGGGCCCCGGCAAGCCCAGCGCTGAGGCACCACGGCTGGCGAGCGGCACCCCAGCTGCCACCAGGGGTCCGTCTTTCTGAGGGAAGTTCCCCCGGAAAACATATGTCAGCCTTTTATCTCGGGGAGGCCAGTGGCAATTTTGGCCCCGTTCCTGAAGTCCACGGGGAGTTTTTGCCACGTGAGGGCTGGAGGATCCAACTCGGGATTACCTCCTACCTAGTGATGGCACTTCTCAGGGCGCTGCTGCAAATGAGAAGTTGATTTCCTTCTCGCTGTCCATTTTATCCCTCTACGAATGGCACCGTCTTTACATAGTTAAGGAGCAGAAAATGCAGTGAATGGCTGCACCGCATGTTATAGATGGCAATACTTTAGAGATGGAAATCAGCAGCAGCCATCACAAGCACTCCATACTTCCAGAAATCAAGACTGCTGTCTCCACTTCAGGACAAACCACCTGAACCAAGTACCTACAGCCCAGTAACCCAGTACTAACACTAAGGTGCCCACTTCTAGTTACACACAGACAACATATAACCATAGCATATAGGATTAAATATCACAAACATGTGCCGTTATAAGATATTCTCCAGGATGATCTCGTACATAAATTCTTTTACCTCCAAAGATACAGGCTAAAATTCTGCCTTTTAAAACTTGACTATGCTGTCAAAGTAGAGGTGAGGAGCTAGGCTTAAATAATAGTAACTTTTGTGCTCTACTGGAATTAATTCATCATTGACACAAGACACAATGCATCTGAAGTCTTGCACTGCTATGTTAAAAGTCTTTAATACTTAAGATTGCCTAATAAATCAAAATGCCAAATATGAAGGACATAGCTGAATGTGTGAGAACAAAAAATTAGACAAGCTAAGAGAGTATTTTTAAAGATTTTTTTACCCCAACTAAAACATTTAGTCTTTCAAAGCTTGAGTTAAACAGAGTTATAAATTACTTCACTACATATTTTTAAATATGCAAGTAAATGAATATGATTAAAACACTAATTAGGTCAACTGCTATTGAAATATTGTGAAATAAAGTACCTATATCAATAGGTTTAATATACTACTATCTGCTCAGATAAGTTTTCTCTGTAAAAATGTAAAGTATGCTCAAACACCTTGGGTTGAAAGATATTTCAGGAAAACTGAACTTCCAGTTGTGAATTACAGTACGTATCTTAGCACAATCAGAAAGAATACATACCACATCTGCCTTAGTAAGCTCAGTCAGCATCTTTGATGGGAAAAATAGAAATTCTCATGGCAAAAAATAGTCTCTTCAAAGCAAACTAATCATTTTACTACTTATAATACCCTAATGACTGATGATGATAGTTGTCATTGAAGTAACAGTCAAAAGTGGCAAAAAAGGGCAGTTATAGACAGTATATGGATCACAAAACAGAAGGTAATGGTATTGTAGGAGAATTCAACATCTATTACGAAACTTTTAAAGTGGGCACTCATATGGTGGGTCTCTAAAGGCCATTTTTGAAAATGCAGTTACAATGAAATCAACAACTGGATTTTTACAAATTACAATACATGAGATTTATTTATCATAGCAAAGATGGAGCAACTCAGCTACACACACAGAGTATAAGGTAAAGAGAATGTGGAAGTTTCCAGTAATATTCTGTCTTAACAGGTGCACTCGGCAAACAGAAGGTTTTGAAAAATCAGATTAATTTACCTGTGCTAAAGTCAACTATTACTGAAAATACATGATTGTCCAAAATATTTATCTCCACACTGTAAGCCACAATTTTTCCCACTGTCCATATACTATGGTATGTTTATATATCAGATGTTTAAATGAACATCTTTTTTCCAGTTGTCACAACCAGCCCTATTGAAGGTACAGTACCATATTCCATCTTCAGCTAAAAGCTATCCTGTGTTTTAAATGCTGTATCCTTTCCTTTCATGGCATCTCAATTCCTCGGGACTAA